>NW_026689785.1:802500-835000 GCF_943734765.1 Anopheles ziemanni | reverse complement strand
CCGGGCAAACACTTTCGGTTCGTCAAGGACTTGGAGTGCCGGGACGGGTTGGCGGATCCATCACTCTGAGTATGCCGGGTTGATACTTGGGGTTGGTTTGGTTTTGGTGACCCAATACTAGATGTACCATCTCGGTGGTATGTCAGTATCACCTATACTCCAGACCACTTGCATGGTTAGCAAGCGTTGTGATCTAATGGCCCAACCGGGCAAACACTTTGGGTTCGCAAGGACTTAGAGTGCCGGGACGGGTTGGCGGATCCAACACTCTGGGTACCTCCGGGTACTTGGGGTTGGTTGAGGACTTGGTGAACAAACACTTGATATACACTCTTCGGATGTACTTCGGGTATCGCCTGTTGTCCGAGACCACTTGCATGGTTAGCAAGCGTTGTGGTCTAATGGCCCTACCGGGCAAACACTTTGGGTTCGCGAGGACTTAGAGTGCTGGTAGTGGTTGGCGGACCCAACACTCTGGGTACCTCCGGGTACTTGGGGTTGGTTGAGGACTTGGTGAACAAACACTTGATATACACTCTTCGGATGTACTTCGGGTATCGCCTGTTGTCCGAGACCACTTGCATGGTTAGCAAGCGTTGTGGTCTAATGGCCCTACCGGGCAAACACTTTGGGTTCGCGAGGACTTAGAGTGCTGGTAGTGGTTGGCGGACCCAACACTCTGGGTACCTCCGGGTACTTGGGGTTGGTTGAGAACTTGGTGAAGATACCCCTGTCACCTTGTTCGAGGCCACTTGCATGGTCGCAAGCGTTGTGATACAATGGCCCTACCGGGCAAACACTTTGGGTTCGCAAGGACTTGGAGTGCTGGTAGTGGTTGGCGGATCCAACACTCTGGGTACCTCCGGGTACTTGGGGTTGGTTGAGGACTTGGTGAGCAAACACTTGATATACGTTCTTCGGATGTACTTCGGGTGTCACCTGTTGTCCGAGGCCACTTGCATGGTCAACGGTTGAGGTGGTGATGGCGGGTCGGTGCTGTAGGGTGCCGGCCTGTTGGCTGCCTTGGCCGGGTTGGTTGGTTAACACTTGATTGAGCTTGCACCCGAGGGTAATGGCACTTGAAGGTGGGTACCGGCCGGCTGACCTGGTGTGATGGTTGGTTGGTGAACACTTGGCGGTACTTGCACTTGGCTGTGCTTGGACTTGAAGGTGGGATCCGGCTGGCCTAGGCCATTGGTGGTTGGTTGGTTGGTTAGCCCTTAGCTGGGCTGGCTGGCTGGCTGGCCATCGGTGGTGTGGTGTGTTGGGCGGTTGGTGAACACTTGGCGGTACTTGCACTTGGCTGTGCTTGGACTTGAAGGTGGGATCCGGCTGGCCTAGGCCATTGGTGGTTGGTTGGTGGGTTAGCCCTTAGTTGGGCTGGCTGGCTGGCTGGCCATCGGTGGTGTGGTGTGGTGTGGTGTGTGGAGTCGAGCATCGCGCGCCGTTGCCTTCTTCGGAGTGTTGTGGGTACGCAAGTGCTTGCAGTGCAAAGAGGTTGGTGATGGAGTGACATTGCCTTCACCATGGAGTTGCGGGTACTTAGGTACTTGCAAGGAGATGGTGGTATGGTGGTGTTGCGTGTGTGGTGTTCGATTAGAAAGATATAATTTCTAAGTCCGGATTAGTGCTGTCAGTGGGGCCGCCGCTAACAGGTCCTGCACGGCCACCGTGGGGCTTGACTTGGCGCTATTCCGGACTTGGGGCGATCACGATGTCCCCGTGCGGGACTTAGAAGATGGAAGAACACAAGTACCCTTATCCCATGACTTGTGAGCGATTGGCATACGTTACCACATGAAGAGAAAAATTGGCTAAGTCCCGGATCCATATTATTTGAAGAGAAAAATCGGCTAAGTCCCGGATCCATATTATATGAAGAGAAAAATCGGCTAAGTCCAGGATCCATATCATATGAAGAGAAATATCGGCTAAGTCCAGGATCCATATATAATAACCTAATAATCGGCTAAGTCCAGGATCCGTATTATATGAAGAGAAAAATCGGCTAAGTCCAGGATCCATATATAATAACCTAATAATCGGCTAAGTCCAGGATCCATATTATATGAAGAGAAAAATCGGCTAAGTCCAGGATCCATATATAATAACCTAAAAATCGGCTAAGTCCAGGATCCATATAATATGATGAGAAAAATCGGCTAAGTCCCAGATTGGGTCTGTCAGAAATACACTTCCAAGTTACCACACAAGCAAGCAAGATGGCCTAGTGATGGATCCATATGATATGAAGAGAAAAATCGGCTAAGTCCCAGATTGGGTCTGTCAGACATACACTTTCAAGTTACCACACAAGCAAGCAAGATGGCCTAGTGATTGATCCATATGATATGAAGAGAAAAATCGGCTAAGTCCGAGATTGGGTCTGTCAGACATACACTTCCAAGTTACCACACAAGCAAGCAAGATGGCGTATTGATGGATCCATATGATATGAAGAGAAAAATCGGCTAAGTCCGAGATTGGGTCTGTCAGAAATACACTTCCAAGTTACCACACAAGCAAGCAAGATGGCCTAGTGATGGATCCATATGATATGAAGAGAAAAATCGGCTAAGTCCCAGATTGGGTCTGTCGGAAATACACTTCCAAGTTACCACACAAGCAAGCAAGATGGCCTAGTGATGGATCCATATGATATGAAGAGAAAAATCGGCTAAGTCCCAGATTGGGTCTGTCGGAAATACACTTCCAAGTTACCACACAAGCAAGCAAGATGGCCTAGTGATGGATCCATATGATATGAAGAGAAAAATCGGCTAAGTCCCAGATTGGGTCTGTCAGACATACACTTTCAAGTTACCACACAAGCAAGCAAGATGGCCTAGTGATTGATCCATATGATATGAAGAGAAAAATCGGCTAAGTCCGAGATTGGGTCTGTCAGACATACACTTCCAAGTTACCACACAAGCAAGCAAGTTACCACATGAAGAGAAAGCCGGCAAAGTCCGGGAATGTTACCACATGAACTGGAAAATGGGCAAAAACCTACCTTCACAGGGAACGTGAATAACTAAGGCTGTAGACATTGGATCGACAAGCCAAAGACTGATATGGAAAGGAAATGAGTAGTACTAGCTTTCCTGAGAGTTGCAGAGCTTAGACTGCATATGAACGGAAGATATTAAGCGTCAAAGTCAGAAAAGTTGCCCGAAGGAACACAAGTTCCAACTTAGAGCATGAATACCGCCTAGACGGTAGGAGGTACGGCCAGGCTGAGGAATAAGAAAATGTTGGCCAACATGTTCCCTAACTATCCCCCGAAGACCGCAAAGCAATCCAACATCAACCAAGAAAGTTATAGCCCGATCAAGGAAACACCTACTTTGCACCGATTTTGCACCAAATACATGTACCAAGCACCTTCGGTTGCATACCTGCAGGGGCTTACCATAGTAGGCCATGGAAGACCGATATACCGAACATAATCACTTTCTATCTCCTCGGGTGTTGGAGGTAGCGCTTTGCGGTACAAGAACGAAAGTTAGACCATATCTTGGTGCATCTTTTTGCCCAAAAACACAAGACCCTATCTACCAAGGCAAGAAAGTTGTGTGGGGACAAAATGTCCAAAAGTGCCCAAAGTGGCACACTTGAACCATATATTCGAGAAAAACACAAGTGTGGGCCCGAGCTAGCAAGTTGAAATGTTCTGACCGTCAGTAGCCCTAGTTGAGGTGCACTTATCATTATATGAGGCCAACGTGCCAGCTAGTCTCTAAAGGGGCGATATGGGTGTTCCAAGGTTTGTACCCAATTGAGGAAAAAACAGGGTAAGGTACGGTGTACCGCGAATAACTCGGGCTATAGATGTCCGATCGATGAGTTTGGCATATGTATGGAAAGGTCTCGACGAGACCTAACTACCCTGAAAGTATGAAGGCAAAGACTTGAATGACCGGGAAGTTATTAAGTGCACAAGTGGTAAAGTTGCACCAAAGTCCATGTTACCCGAAGTGTTACATGAACACCCAATATTCGACCAAAACACAAGTTTAGAGACGAGCTAGCGAGCTACATTGTTCAGACCGTCAGTAGCCCGCATCAAGACACGCATTTAATTATACGGGGCCTAGCCGCTAGCTCGACTCGAAGTCGGTCATATGGTTGGTTGATGGTTTGGACCGACCACGTGGTGTACCAAGGTGATGTACCTTTCATGAATTAAAACTCTGGCTGTATGGCACTGAGCGACAAGCTAAGAAGTGATTTGGAATAGTCTTGAGTGGGACTATTTAGGAAAAATGCGAACAAAAAATCACAAAGTCCTTGGGCGAAGCTATTAGCGAAACATAGAGCAAATTGGTACCAAAAACTATGGAAATGGGACTTGAGTCAAAAATAACCGCAAGTTGGAGAAGAGATAGCAAGCTTGCGTAGAACATTTATAACTAGTGCGTGGTATGACCAACAAAAATGTGTATGGGGCCAAGGCGCTGGCTGGCCTCCAAAGTGGTGATATGGGCGATTCAAAGTTTGTACCCAAGTATGAACAAGTATGGTGAAAACAGGGTAAGGTACCAAGTACCACGAATAACTCGGGCTGTAGATGGCCGAGCAAGACAAATGGCATACCGTTAGAAAGGTCTTGGGGAGACCTATCTACCCTGAAAGTTTCATGAGGCTGAGTTGAAAGACCACGGAGATATTAGGTGATGATGGTCCAATTCGGGGACCAAGTCGCAGGAAATGGCACTTGACCAAAATCACGCTTGGAAGGTGAATACCGGCTTACCGGTAAGAGATAGCGACTTGGCGTATAATATTCATAAGTTGGGCGTGTAAAGACGCAACTTTCATTATATGGGGGCAACCCGGTCAGGGTGCTCCAAGTCGGTCGTTTGGTCGGTTTATGGTTTGGGCCGACCATGTGGTGTACCAAGAAGAGGTACCTTTCATGAATTATAACTCGGTCAGTTTGCCACCGAGCGACAAGTTGCGGTGTGTTTTGGAATGGTCTTGAGTGGGACTATCAAGCAAAAATACAAATAGAAAATCAGCTTGTCCATGGCCGAAGCTATTAGTGAAACATATAGCAAAATGGGTCCAAAAACGAATGAAATGGGACTTGGACCAAGAATAACGGCAAGTTGGAGAAGAGATAGCAAGTTGACGTAGAACATTTATATTTTGGGCATAGTATGACCAACAAAAAAGTATTTGGGGCCAAGGTGCTGGCTGGCCTCCAAAGTGGAGATATGGGCGATACAAAGTTTGTACCCAAGTACGAACAAGTATGGAAAAAACAGGGTAAGGTACCAAGTACCATTAATAACTTCGGCTGTAGATGGCCGAGCAAGACAAACGGCATACCGTTGGAAAGGTCTTGGGGAGACCTATCTACCCTGAAAGTTTCATGAGGCTGAGTTGAAAGACCACGGAGATATTAGGTGATGATGGTCCAATTCGGGGACCAAGTCGCAGGAAATGGCACTTGACCAAAATCACCCTTGGAAGGTGAATACCGGCTTACCGGTAAGAGATAGCGACTTGGCGTAGAATATTCATAAGTTGGGCGTGTAGAGACGCAACTTTCATTATACGGGGGCAACCCGGTCAGGGTGCTCCAAGTCGGTCGTTTGGTCGGTTTATGGTTTGGGCCGACCACGTGGTGTACCAAGTTGAGGTACCTTTCATGAATTATAACTCGGTCAGTTTGCCACCGAGCAACAAGCTACGATGTGATTTGGAATGGTCCTGAGTAGGACTATTTGGGAAAAATACAAACAGAAAATTAGCTTGTCTATGGGCGAAGCTATTAGTGAAACATATGGCAAAATGGGTCCGAAAACGAATGAAATGGGACTTGGACCAAGAATAACGGCAAGTTGGAGAAGAGATAGCAAGTTGACGTAGAACAATTATATTTGGTGCATGGTATGACCAACAAAAAAGTATATGGGGCCAAGGTGCTGGCTGGCCTCCAAAGTGGAGATATGGGCGATCCAAAGTTTGTACCCAAGTACGAACAAGTATGGAAAAAACAGGGTAAGGTACCAAGTACCATTAATAACTTCGGCTGTAGATGGCCGAGCAAGACAAACGGCATACCGTTGGAAAGGTCTTGGGGAGACCTATCTACCCTGAAAGTTTCATGAGGCTGAGTTGAAAGACCACGGAGATATTAGGTGATGATGGTCCAATTCGGGGACCAAGTCGCAGGAAATGGCACTTGACCAAAATCACCCTTGGAAGGTGAATACCGGCTTACCGGTAAGAGATAGCGACTTGGCGTAGAATATTCATAAGTTGGGCGTGTAGAGACGCAACTTTCATTATACGGGGGCAACCCGGTCAGGGTGCTCCAAGTCGGTCGTTTGGTCGGTTTATGGTTTGGGCCGACCACGTGGTGTACCAAGGTGAGGTACCTTTCATGAATTATAACTCGGTCAGTTTGCCACCGAGCGACAAGCTGCGGCGTGTTTTGGAATGGTCTTGAGTGGGACTATCAAGGAAAAATACAAATAGAAAATCAGCTTGTCCATGGCCGAAGCTATTAGTGAAACATATAGCAAAATGGGTCCAAAAACGAATGAAATGGGACTTGGACCAAGAATAACGGCAAGTTGGAGAAGAGATAGCAAGTTGGCGTAGAACAATTATATTTGGTGCATGGTATGACCAACAAAAAAGTATATGAGGCCAAGGTGCTGGCTGGCCTCCAAAGTGGAGATATGGGCGATCCAAAGTTTGTACCCAAGTATGGCAAAAACTGGTAGAGGTACCTTTCATGAATTACTGCTCAGGCTGTATGGCACTTAGCGGGACGCTTGGCTCTGGTATGGAATAGTCTTGAGTGGGACTATCAAGGAAAAATACGAACAAAAAATCACCATGTCCACGGACGAAGGTATTAGCGAAACTTAGAGCGAAATTGCGACCAAGTCGCTGGAAATGGCCCTTGGACCAAGTATACCGTCAAGGCGGTACGAGATAGCGAGTTGACGTGGAACATTTATAAGTTTGCCTACACGAGACGAAAGTTTAGTTATATGGGGCCAACCCGCTCAGGGTTGTCCAAGTCGGTCATATGGCTGATCGAAATTTTCGACCAAGTACTGAGAAAACAGGGTAAGGTACCGTGTACCTCGAATAACTTTGGCTGTAGATGTCCGAGCGAGGCAAACGGCATAGCGTTGGAAAGGTCTTGAGGTGTTCTAGGCACCCTGAAAGTTTGAAAAGGCTATCTGGAAAACTCGTGGAGATATTAGAGAAACATTGGGCCCAAAAGATACCAAGTCGCAGGAAATGGGCCCTCCAAGAACACCCTAAAATCCCAATTACGGCTAAGTTGCAGGCCAGCTAGCGAAGTGAAATGTTCTAGGCATAACTAGAACACGTTAATGCGCAACTTTTTGAATCAGAACTTTTTTCGATATCTGGCCCCCAAAGGGGGGATATGGGCGATCAAAGGATTTTTCCAAGTTTCGGTACTTTTTACGGTATCGCTCATAGCTCCGGCTGTATGCAAGCAAATGACAATCTAAGACATGATTTGGAAAGGTATTGAGCAGTACTAACTTACGTTAGAACACAGCGAAGCGCTATCGGTTCATGGCAAGGCCGATATAAGCAGTCAAAGATGAAAAATGTTGACAAAATGAACAAAAATTACCTTGGTACGCGAATAGCGGCCAGGGATGAAGAGGTACGAAGGTGGTGTAGAAGAATTATAATTAGGGCTTGGTACGCTCTAAATGTTTGCCGAAGACCGCAAAGCGCTCAGACCCATAGAAAGTGGCCATTTGGGCCGAACAGTGCGTGCAAAGAGGTGAAAATGCAAAAATTGCACTTTGGGGGGCGATTTGCGGGGGGAAGGAGGGGTCGGAGGGCAAAATGTCCCTTGACCAAAAAGTCTTATCTCGTCGAGATCTACAACATTGCCGAAGACCGCAAAGCGCTAGCTCGCAATCGAAAAATCGAGAATTTGAAAATTTTCTAAGTCTTGGGCTCCCTAAGGAAAAGTTTCAAAAATCACGTTTGTCCCCAATTTTGAAGGGGAAGGAGTCGGTTCCGGGGCATGGTGTCTTCGGCAAAAAGTCTTATCTTTTTGCGTACTTTCGACTAGTTCAATAAAAATTTTTGACCCAAAATTTGTTCGGCGGACCCCTAGGTCGAAAAACCCGAAAAAAGTCGAAAAAAGTCGAAAATGTCGAAAAATGAGAAAACCTCATATTCGGACTCTACACGAGCCCCAGATATTGAAAAGTGAAATCCGCGGTCGATTTGGAACAAAAAATTGACCTAGGCAAAGTTGTATGGAGGTAGGGACCCCTGAGAAAAAAGTTTAGTCCCGAGGCTCCTTGGACCACCAAGTCCCTAGGTCGGACCAAAATCGGAAAAAATCCGACCAAAGTCGAAAGTGTCGAAAATTTTAAAAAACCCCTTTTGGGGCCCTATGGCCTCCCTAGATAATGAAAAGTGAGGTCCGCGGCCGATCCGGAAGAAAAACTTGACCTAGGCAAACTTGTATGACGGTGGGGACCCAAAAAAATTTCGATGAGTGTAGTTTAGACAGGCCGGAAAATGTATCGGTGGTCCGTATCAAGGGACGTCTTTTAGTTCCATGGGGTGGTGGTCGTCGAACAAAGTCGCCTAGGTCGACCACCAGAAAGACCAGTCGTGTTGTAATGGATGTTTTGACCACTTTACTAGGGAAACCTAGTAGGTCGAAGCAAATTTGGGGTTCGAGATGAGTTGGTGAAAGTTGGTCCAACCTAGGTGTGCTTGGTGGAGGTTGACCATGAAAGTAGAGCATGATGGGAATGACCATAACTTTGGTTCTAGATGTCAGATCGGTACACTTTCGGCAGTTTTGGAAAGGTGAAGGCCTGCTCTAGCTATGTTTCCTACCAAGCTGAGCGCCTACTAGTGACCCGGAGGAGGTATTAAGGGTCAAAGGCAAAAAGGGGTACCCTAAAGTGCGTGTGACCAAGAAAATGGGAAAAACGGTATCGCCTATAGCTCAGGCTGTATGGCTCGGATCGGAAAGCTTGGATATGCGTTGGAAAGGTCTTGACGAGCGCTAGCTATGTGTCCTACCAAGCGAAGCGCTAGGTGTTGAGCAAGTCGGTCATATTAGAGGGCAAAGGTGAAAAATGGTGGTTTAGAGGCGAAAATTCACCTTATGATCGAAAATAGCGGGCGAACGATAAGAGCTACGAACACGGCGTAGAACAATCATAAGTACGTTACCACAAGACCTAACTTTGGCCAATATAGAGCGAGAAGATCGGAGGTACCCATCAGGGTGATATGGCTGGTTCAAAGTTGGACCAAAACGAGACTTGAGAAATGGGTTGAAACACGGTATCGCGAATAACTCAGGCTGTATGGAACGGATCGACATGCTAAGATCAGTGTTGGAAAGGTCGAACCGAGCGCTAACTATAATCCCAAACAACCGAAGCGCTAAGTGTTGAGCAAAACTGAGTTATTAAGCGACAAAGTGGAAAAATAATACCAAAATTTCCAAAAATCACACAAGACCAAGAATACCGAGCAGGCGGTAAGAGATAGCGGGTTGACGTAGAATACTTATAAGTTTGCCTCTACGAGACCTAAAAGTCGTCCATAGACAGCGAGAAGATCGGACCACTCTGGAAGGGTGATACGAGTGGTCAAAAATTGGCAAAAATGAAACATGGCTAAAATGGATTTGACTTGTGCACCATGTAGCTCCGGCTGTATGGCATGGATTGTAAAGCTAGGATGTGTTTTGGAAAGGTAACACCCAGCGCTAGATACGACTAGAAGAAAGCAAAGCGCTAACTAGCATGATTTGGAAGTTATTAAGCGTCAAAGTCGAAAAATGTTACCAAAATTGAAACTCGAGTACATTGGGCCAAAAAGTACAAGTTGTGAAATTTGGACTTACGAGTAAAATACCGAGCAGGCGGTAAGAGATAGAGACTTGGTGTAGAACAATTATAAGTTGGGCATGTTATAACCTATATTTGGCCCGAACATAGTCTCGAGATCGGTGGTACCTAAAAGGGTGGTACAGGTGTTAGATGGTTTTCCCAGAGCATAAGCTCCACATGATATGGAAAACGGGAAACATCATAACTTCGGCTGTATGGCATGGAATGGAACGAACAAGGTATCGATGGAAAGAGAAAAGGTAGCGCTAACTATAATTCCTTCCAAGCAAAGCGCTAGCATGTGACCGTTTGGGTGTTATTGTGAGTCAAAGTCTGAAATTGTTACCACGAGAGGCGAAAATCCAACTAAGTCCATGAATACCGGGCTGGCGGTAAGAGATACGGCTTGGCCGTAGAACATTTATAAGTTGGCCAAGACAAGGCCTAAGTTTCGTCCATAGACGACAAGAAGATCGAAGATACCTGAAGGTGAGATATGGGCGTCCCAAAGTGGGCCTTTGAAAAAGTGACAAACTTCCCTTATAACAGCATACACCAAATATCTCTGGCTCTATGGCACCGAATAAGAAGTTGAGCTCAGCGACAGAAAGGTGATAGTCAGCGCTAAATATCATACGAACAGAGTGAAGCGCTAAAGGGAAAGGATCTTGGTGATATAAGGTGACAAAGTCGAGAAAAGTTGCCTCAAAATCATGAAAAATGTGAAAAAATGGCTAAGTCCCGGGTGCCTTAAGGGCAGGTTAATCGAATGTACCGAGCTGGCGGTACGAGATAGAGACTTGGTGTAGAACAATTATATGTTTGGCATGGCAAGACCTACATTCGGCCAATACAAAGTGAGAAGATCAAAGATACCCGCAAGGGTGATATTGGTGTCCAAAGGAAAAAAGCACTAAGTCTTGGGAAACTTATATGAAGAAAAAGGACCCTGATGGGTCATATGGGATGGATCGAAAAATCGGCTAAGTCCCAAAATGGGGATGTCAGAACTACACTCATGTGTTACCACATCAAGCAAGGCAAACTTATATGAAGGAAAGGACCCTGATGGGTCATATGGTATTGATCGAAAAATCGGCTAAGTCCCAAAATGGGGATGTCAGAACTACACTCAAATGTTACCACACCAAGCAAGGCAAACTTATATGAAGCAAAGGACCCTGATGGGTCATATGGTATTGATCGAAAAATCGGCTAAGTCCCAAAATGGGGATGTCAGAACTACACTCAAATGTTACCACACCAAGCAAGGCAAACTTATATGAAGGAAAGGACCCTGATGGGTCATATGGTATTTTACGAAAAATCGGCTAAGTCCCAAAATGGGGATGTCAGAACTACACTCATGTGTTACCACACCAAGCAAGGCAAACTTATATGAAGCAAAGGACCCTGATGGGTCATATGGTATTTTACGAAAAATCGGCTAAGTCCCAAAATGGTGATGTCAGAACTACACTAAAATGTTACCACACCAAGCAAGGCAAACTTATATGAAGGCAAGGACCCTGATGGGTCATATGGTATTTTACGAAAAATCGGCTAAGTCCCAAAATGGTGATGTCAGAACTACACTAAAATGTTACCACACCAAGCAAGGCAAACTTATATGAAGGCAAGGACCCTGATGGGTCATATGGTATTTTACGAAAAATCGGCTAAGTCCCAAAATGGTGATGTCAGAACTACACTAAAATGTTACCACACCAAGCAAGGCAAACTTATATGAAGGCAAGGACCCTGATGGGTCATATGGTATGGATCGAAAAATCGGCTAAGTCCCAAAATGGGGATGTCTGAACTACACTCAAATGTTACCACATCAAGCAAGGCAAACTTATATGAAGGAAAGGACCCTGATGGGTCATATGGTATTTTACGAAAAATCGGCTAAGTCCCAAAATGGGGATGTCAGAACTACACTCATGTGTTACCACACCAAGCAAGGCAAACTTATATGAAGGCAAGGACCCTGATGGGTCATATGGTATTTTACGAAAAATCGGCTAAGTCCCAAAATGATGATGTCAGAACTACACTCAAATGTTACCACACCAAGCAAGGCAAACTTATATGAAGCAAAGGACCCTGATGGGTCATATGGTATTGATCGAAAAATCGGCTAAGTCCCAAAATGGGGATGTCAGAACTACACTCAAATGTTACCACACCAAGCAAGGCAAACTTATATGAAGGCAAGGACCCTGATGGGTCATATGGTATTTTACGAAAAATCGGCTAAGTCCCAAAATGGGGATGTCAGAACTACACTAAAAAGTTACCACACCAAGCAAGGCAAACTTATATGAAGCAAAGGACCCATATGGGTCATATGGTATTTTACGAAAAATCGGCTAAGTCCCAAAATGATGATGTCAGAACTACACTCAAATGTTACCATACCAAGCAAGGCAAACTTATATGAAGGCAAGGACCCTGATGGGTCATATGGTATTTTACGAAAAATCGGCTAAGTCCCAAAATGATGATGTCAGAACTACACTCAAATGTTACCACACCAAGCAAGGCAAACTTATATGAAGCAAAGGACCCTGATGGGTCATATGGTATTGATCGAAAAATCGGCTAAGTCCCAAAATGGGGATGTCAGAACTACACTCAAATGTTACCACACCAAGCAAGGCAAACTTATATGAAGGCAAGGACCCTGATGGGTCATATGGTATTTTACGAAAAATCGGCTAAGTCCCAAAATGGGGATGTCAGAACTACACTAAAAAGTTACCACACCAAGCAAGGCAAACTTATATGAAGCAAAGGACCCATATGGGTCATATGGTATTTTACGAAAAATCGGCTAAGTCCCAAAATGATGATGTCAGAACTACACTCAAATGTTACCATACCAAGCAAGGCAAACTTATATGAAGCAAAGGACCCTGATGGGTCATATGGTATTTTACGAAAAATCGGCTAAGTCCCAAAATGATGATGTCAGAACTACACTCAAAGGTTACCACACCAAGCAAGGCAAACTTATATGAAGGCAAGGACCCTGATGGGTCATATGGTATTTTACGAAAAATCGGCTAAGTCCCAAAATGATGATGTCAGAACTACACTCAAATGTTACCATACCAAGCAAGGCAAACTTATATGAAGGAAAGGACCCATATGGGTCATATGGTATTTTACGAAAAATCGGCTAAGTCCCAAAATGAGGATGTCAGAACTACACTAAAAAGTTACCACACCAAGCAAGGCAAAGTACCTAGGTGAACCCTAGGAAGAAACACGGACCAAGTCAGATGGCCTAAGTCAATAGAACAAGTGACCTAGGCAAAGTTGTATGGCGCTGAGGACCCTGAAAAATCTGGTTAGTGTAGTTTAGACAGGGTAGGTTTTTGGGTCGGCCGAACCCCCTTATTTTGGGTTTTGGCCTCATCAAGAAGCTACACCTAGGCAAACTGCCTAGGGTGAAAGTACGAAGACCAATCGAATAGTAAGACAAGTTTTGACCGATCGCCCTAGGCAAGCTTGTATGAAGAAAGGGACCCTAAGGGTCATATGGAAATACATGAAAAATCGGCTAAGTCCCAAAATTGGGATGTCAGAACTACACTAAAAAGTTACCACATCAAGCAAGGCAAACTACCTAGGTGAACCCTAGCAAGAAACACGGACCAAGTCAGATGGCCTAAGTCAAGAGTGCAAGTGACCTAGGCAAAGTTGTATGACGGTGAGGACCCTGAAAAATCTGGTTAGTGTAGTTTAGACAGGGGAGGTTTTTGGGTCGGCTGAACCTCCTTATTTTGGGTTTTGACCTCCTCAAGAAGCTACACCTAGGCAAACTGCCTAGGGTGAAAGTGCGAAGACCAATCGAATAGTAAGACAAGTTTTGACCGATCGCCCTAGGCAAGCTTGTATGAAGAAAGGGACCCTATGGGTCATATGGAAATACATGAAAAATCGGCTAAGTCCCAAAATTGGGATGTCTGAACTACACTAAAAAGTTACCACATCAAGCAAGGCAAAGTACCTAGGTGAACCCTAGCAAGAAACACGGACCAAGTCAGATGGCCTAAGTCAAGAGAACAAGTGACCTAGGCAAAGTTGTATGACGGTGAGGACCCTGAAAAATCTGGTTAGTGTAGTTTAGACAGGGGAGGTTTTTGGGTCGGCTGAACCTCCTTATTTTGGGTTTTGACCTCCTCAAGAAGCTACACCTAGGCAAACTGCCTAGGGTGAAAGTGCGAAGACCAATCGAATAGTAAGACAAGTTTTGACCGATCGCCCTAGGCAAGCTTGTATGAAGAAAGGGACCCTATGGGTCATATGGAAATACATGAAAAATCGGCTAAGTCCCAAAATTAGGATGTCTGAACTACACTAAAAAGTTACCACATCAAGCAAGGCAAAGTACCTAGGTGAACCCTAGGAAGAAACACGGACCAAGTCGGATGGCCTAAGTCAAGAGTACAAGTGACCTAGGCAAAGTTGTATGGCGCTGAGGACCCTGAAAAATCGGGTTAGTGTAGTTCAGACAGGGGAGGTTTCTGGGTCGGCTGAACCTCCTTATTTCGGGTTTTGGCCTCCTCAAGAAGACAGACCTAGGCAAAGTGCCTAGGGTGAAAGTGCGAAGACCAATCGAATAGTAAGACAAGTTTTGACCGATCGCCCTAGGCAAGCTTGTATGAAGAAAGGGACCCTATGGGTCATATGGAAATACATGAAAAATCGGCTAAGTCCCAAAATTGGGATGTCTGAACTACACTAAAAAGTTACCACATCAAGCAAGGCAAAGTACCTAGGTGAACCCTAGGAAGAAACACGGACCAAGTCAGATGGCCTAAGTCAAGAGTGCAAGTGACCTAGGCAAAGTTGTATGACGGTGAGGACCCTGAAAAATCTGGTTAGTGTAGTTTAGACAGGGGAGGTTTTTGGGTCGGCTGAACCTCCTTATTTTGGGTTTTGACCTCCTCAAGAAGCTACACCTAGGCAAACTGCCTAGGGTGAAAGTGCGAAGACCAATCGAATAGTAAGACAAGTTTTGACCGATCGCCCTAGGCAAGCTTGTATGAAGAAAGGGACCCTATGGGTCATATGGAAATACATGAAAAATCGGCTAAGTCCCAAAATTGGGATGTCTGAACTACACTAAAAAGTTACCACATCAAGCAAGGCAAAGCACCTAGGTGAACCCTAAGAAGAAACACGGACCAAGTCAGATGGCCTAAGTCAAGAGTACAAGTGACCTAGGCAAAGTTGTATGGCGCTGAGGACCCTGAAAAATCGGGTTAGTGTAGTTCAGACAGGGGAGGTTTTTGGGTCGGCTGAACCTCCTTATTTTGGGTTTTGACCTCCTCAAGAAGCTACACCTAGGCAAACTGCCTAGGGTGAAAGTGCGAAGACCAATCGAATAGTAAGACAAGTTTTGACCGATCGCCCTAGGCAAGCTTGTATGAAGAAAGGGACCCTATGGGTCATATGGAAATACATGAAAAATCGGCTAAGTCCCAAAATTGGGATGTCTGAACTACACTAAAAAGTTACCACATCAAGCAAGGCAAAGTACCTAGGTGAACCCTAAGAAGAAACACGGACCAAGTCAGATGGCCTAAGTCAAGAGTACAAGTGACCTAGGCAAAGTTGTATGGCGCTGAGGACCCTGAAAAATCTGGTTAGTGTAGTTCTGACAGGGGAGGTTTCTAGGTCGGCTGAACCTCCTTATTTCGGGTTTTGGCCTCCTCAAGAAGACAGACCTAGGCAAACTGCCTAGGGTGAAAGTGCGAAGACCAATCGAATAGTAAGACAAGTTTTGACCGATCGCCCTAGGCAAGCTTGTATGAAGAAAGGGACCCTATGGGTCATATGGAAATACATGAAAAATCGGCTAAGTCCCAAAATTGGGATGTCTGAACTACACTAAAAAGTTACCACATCAAGCAAGGCAAAGTACCTAGGTGAACCCTAGGAAGAAACACGGACCAAGTCAGATGGCCTAAGTCAAGAGTACAAGTGACCTAGGCAAAGTTGTATGGCGCTGAGGACCCTGAAAAATCGGGTTAGTGTAGTTCAGACAGGGGAGGTTTCTGGGTCGGCTGAACCTCCTTATTTCGGGTTTTGGCCTCCTCAAGAAGACAGACCTAGGCAAACTGCCTAGGGTGAAAGTGCGAAGACCAATCGAATAGTAAGACAAGTTTTGACCGATCGCCCTAGGCAAGCTTGTATGAAGAAAGGGACCCTTAGGGTCATATGGAAATTCATGAAAAATCGGCTAAGTCCCAAAATTGGGATGTCAGAACTACACTATAAAGTTACCACATCAAGCAAGGCAAAGTACCTAGGTGAACCCTAGGAAGAAACACGGACCAAGTCAGATGGCCTAAGTCAAGAGTATAAGTGACCTAGGCAAAGTTGTATGGCGCTGAGGACCCTGAAAAATCGGGTTAGTGTAGTTAAGACAGGGGAGGTTTCAGGGTCGGCTGGACCTCCTTATTTCGGGTTTTGGCCTCCTCAAGAAGACAGACCTAGGCGAATTGCCTAGGGTGAAACTGCGAAGACCAATCGAATAGTAAGACAAGTTTTGACCGATCGCCCTAGGCAAGCTTGTATGAAGAAAGGGACCCTTAGGGTCATATGGAAATTCATGAAAAATCGGCTAAGTCCCAAAATTGGGATGTCAGAACTACACTAAAAAGTTACCACATTAGCAAGGCAGACTTGTATGAAGAACGGGACCCTGGTGAAAGTAGCAAATATCCCAAACCGAACATGAATATTATACACACAAGAGTACGAACATAAAGGAACACGGACCAAGCGTACCGAGAGAATCGGTACTATAGAGCCCTCGTGGTTCTACACAAAGACTTTATGTTTGGGGTTCACACCCCAAATCGAACGTGGAATTTACTTTCTGATGGTCATGCGGTCGTCCAAAGGGGTCTAGTATCCTGGGATGACAAGCATCACGGGCACAGCTCGTATCAAAACAGTCGAAGAGGCCCGCGAAAGCTTGCTTTCCATGGCTATGCGATGCACAAATTGAGTTTACTCACCGTAGTATAAAACGAACGAACCGAACCTATCCGAGTAGGGATAATGGGCGCAGTAACATACTTCTGTGACCCAGCGAGAGTTGAACGAGGTGACATGAACTGTCAGTGGCTTATATCAGATGGGATACATACATGAGATTGCTTTCAAATCTACACTCGAAAACCTAACCAAGTAAAAGCGAACGTGGGAAGGATTCGAAACCGGTCACGAAATCTTAAGCTGGAAAGAGTCATCACTATGGATACATATTATGCGAAACCAATCAAGTGCTCAGTACTGATCCAAAACCTAAGAGCACTAGTGAACACCTTATTCTCACCCTAGTTCACATCCAAGTGATCGACCACGTGTGTGAAGCAAAGACCAATCGAATTCCTCAATGAACCGAACACTATGAACAAATGGCCAAAAACGTTATAACTATCCAAACATCCTACTATCTAGCGAAAGTCATCACGATGGAACCATACCATGATCTTTAACCTATAGCGCTCACCATATTCCTACCCAGAGTGCAAGTGAACAGATTGCCCACCCTTACCCAGTTCACAACCACGTGATCGACTAACATACCGAGGTTACCACAAGTCAAAGTTATACGTTTACAAGCGCAAGACCAATCGAAAACCCCGAAAGCAATCTCGACCCAAAATGTATTATCCGTGAGTGTAGTCGAGTCTCGTACTCGTCATCTGTAATCGTCGGATAGAATATCCAGTACACGGTTGTCTTTCCAAATGAAATCTACATACAGAACTCGCTCTTGGCAAATGGGTGGCAATGGCGCAATCAGGAGCGAGTTCCCGTCCGGGTGCCAAGTGATTGGCAAATGTCTGGGGGAAAGCAACCATATATTGATTTGTCTGTTAGTGTACTGGGTGTTTGAGGTATGTAGTATCCACGCTTGGTTGGGTGTGTCAGAGGACCATGGATGCGTTCACAACCCCAATTGGGGTACATCGGGAATGATTTTGTGGAACCGATGTGCCCGGCACACACTAAGTTTTGTTGCAAGTTAATAGTGTGCCATGTCCGGGGGGGTTGTGATTAAACTCTGGTGAATTGCGTACTGTGGTGATTGGGGTATGAAAGCCCCGCAGTTGCAATGATCGGACGCGCCTAGCGTGTCCTTTAGTTGATGGTAGGGAAATGAAGGCCCTTGTCAGCTCACCTAAGTATTCATGGAAGTTTGGCATAAGGTCGCTGTGGTAGGGGTATGAAGGCCCCGTCAGCGCATGCACAATCGGGCGCACGAGCGCTTAGCGGAGTCGAATGCCGCTCAAGTGCCTGTCCGGTGCATCGGGTGTGTGTGATACGAGGGCAATGAGGTTCGCACGGGGGCTCGCCTCCCGTGTGCTACCGGACTTGACAACATATAGAACGTGGTGTTTGCTCCTCCGGGTGCAATGGGACAATGAACATTCGAACGCAAAGTCGGAATTCTGGTTGATCCTACCAGTAATATACGCTCGTCTCAAAGGTTAAGCCATGCATGTCTAAGTACAAACAGATTTAATGTGAAACCGCATAAGGCTCAGTATAACAGCTATAATTTACGAGATCATCAACCTAGTTACTTGGATAACTGTGGAAAATCTAGAGCTAATACATGCAACATGCCAGGACCCTCGCGGGAACTGGTGCACTTATTAGTCAAACCAATCGCGGGTTCTCCGTGTCATTGAGTTGAAGTCTGGATAATGATGCTGATCGTATGGTCTCGCACCGACGACAGATCTCGCAAATATCTGCCCTATCAACTATGGATGGTAGTATAGAGGACTACCATGGTTGCAACGGGTAACGGGGAATCAGGGTTCGATTCCGGAGAGGGAGCCTGAGAAATGGCTACCACATCCAAGGAAGGCAGCAGGCGCGTAAATTACCCAATCCCGGGACGGGGAGGTAGTGACGAGAAATAACAATATGAAACTCTTTAATGATGTTTCATAATTGGAATGAGTAGAGCATAAATCCTTCTACGAGGATCAAGTGGAGGGCAAGTCTGGTGCCAGCAGCCGCGGTAATTCCAGCTCCACTAGCGTATATTAAAATTGTTGCGGTTAAAACGTTCGAAGTTGATACTTGTCCAACACAGTCCGGCTCCGCCGACCCGGTCAACCCGTGGTCGGTGGGCCAAGTCGGAATCTGGTTGCGACTCAATGGTGTGGTAGGGCACCAAGTCTGTGTCATGGTGTGCCCTTCAACGGGTGCAAGTGTAACATAGAGCTCGACCGCTCACGTTTACCTTGAACAAATTAGAGTGCTTAAAGCAGGGTGCCCAAACGCCCTAGAATAATCTTGCATGGAATAATGGAATACGACCTTGGTCTAATCTTTCATTGGTTTGTACTCAGACCGGAGGTAATGATTAACAGAAGTAGTTGGGGACACTAGTATTACGGCGCGAGAGGTGAAATTCGTAGACCGTCGTAAGACTAACTAAAGCGAAGGCATTTGTCAAGGATGCTTTCTTTAATCAAGAACGAAAGTTAGAGGATCGAAGGCGATTAGATACCGCCCTAGTTCTAACCGTAAACGATGCCAACTAGCAATTGGGAGACGCTACAACCAGGTGCTCTCAGTAGCTTCCGGGAAACCAAAGTCAGGTTCCGGGGGAAGTATGGTTGCAAAGTTGAAACTTAAAGGAATTGACGGAAGGGCACCACAATGAAATGGAGCTTGCGCAGTTGCAATCGAGCGCTCGTGGTGAACGGACGTGTTCAGGTCGAGCTCCGCTAACGGAGAGTTATTGTGAGTAATTGAGTAATTTTCGAGAGAGAGAAGTTCCAAAGCGTAAAACGGCAGAGAGAGAAAAGAGAGTAAGGCAATGAAGAGTGGCAACTTCAACGCCTGAAAAGTGAGAGTGAGCGAGTTCGCTCCGCGGCTTCGGCCCGAAGAGAGGGAGAAAAACGCGAAACGTTCAGAGAGAGAGAGAACGGAAAGTATGGTTTGGTTCGGCTGAGCCGTGTGCTAAAAGTGGAATGTGCGTGCGAGCGGGCACGTGCGTGTGTGCAACACTTTTTCGTGTCTAGACTTCCAAAAGTAGATTGTGCGTGCGTGTGTGCAACGCTTGAATGATAGTTGTCGGGCGAAGAAGGAGGGAAGAGAGGAGAGAGAAAGGAGTGTTCGGCGACAAGAGAACGGAAAGCTTGGTTTGGTTCGGTTGTGCCGTGTGCTATAAGTAGAATGTGCATGTGAGCGGGCGCGTGCGTGTGTGCAACACTTTTTCGTGTCTAGACTTCCAAAAGTAGACTGTGCGTGCGTGTGTACAACGCTTGAATGATAGTTGTCGGGTGAAGAAGGAGGGAAGAGGGGAGAGAGAAAGGAGTGTGAGGCGACAAGAGAACGAAAAGGTTGGTTTGGCCCTGAGCCAAAAGTAGAACGTTTATGTGAACCCACAAGTGCGTGTGTACAACACTTGAATGATAGTTGTCGGGTGAAGAAGGAGGGAAGAGGGGAGAGAAAGGAGTGTTCGGCGACAAGAGAACGAAAAGTGTCTAGACTTCCAAAAGTAGATTGTACGTGCGTGTGTACAACACTTAAATGATAGTTGTCGGGTGAAGAAGGAGGGAAGAGGGGAGAGAGAAAGGAGTGTGAGGCGACAAGAGAACGGAAAGTTTGGTTTGGTTCGGCCGTGTGCTAAAAGTAGAATGTGCATGCGAGCGGGCACGTGCGTGTGTGCAACACTTTTTCGTGTCTAGACTTCCAAAAGTAGATTGTTCGTGCGTGTGTACAACGCCTGAATGATAGTTGTCGGGTGAAGAAGGAAGGAAGAGGGGAGAGAGAAAGGAATGTGTCTAGACTTCCAAAAGTAGACTGTGCGTGCGTGTGTACAACGCTTGAATGATAGTTGTCGGGTGAAGAAGGAGGAAAGAGGGGAGAGAGAAAGGAGTGTGAGGCGACAAGAGAACGAAAAGGTTGGTTTGGCCCTGAGCCAAAAGTAGAACGCTTATGTGAACCCACAAGTGCGTGTGTACAACACTTGAATGATAGTTGTCGGGTGAAGAAGGAGGGAAGAGGGGAGAGAAAGGAGTGTTCGGCGACAAGAGAACGAAAAGTGTCTAGACTTCCAAAAGTAGATTGTACGTGCGTGTGTACAACACTTAAATGATAGTTGTCGGGTGAAGAAGGAGGGAAGAGGGGAGAGAGAAAGGAGTGTGAGGCGACAAGAGAACGAAAAGGTTGGTTTGGTTCAGCCGTGTGCTAGAAGTAGAATGTGCGTGCGAGCGGGCACGTGCGTGTGTGCAACACTTTTCCGTGTCTAGACTTCCAAAAGTAGATTGTGCGTGCGTGTGTACAACGCTTGAATGATAGTTGTCGGGTGAAGAAGGAGGGAAGAGGGGAGAGAGAAAGGAGTGTTCGGCGACAAGAGA
The DNA here is from genome assembly GCF_943734765.1 of Anopheles ziemanni. Lineage (NCBI taxonomy): Eukaryota > Metazoa > Arthropoda > Insecta > Diptera > Culicidae > Anopheles > Anopheles ziemanni. The sequence continues at coordinate 813,693 of NW_026689785.1, read as the reverse complement.
ACGAAAAGGTTGGTTTGGCCCTGAGCCAAAAGTAGAACGTTTATGTGAACCCACAAGTGCGTGTGTACAACACTTGAATGATAGTTGTCGGGTGAAGAAGGAGGGAAGAGGGGAGAGAGAAAGGAGTGTGTCTAGACTTCCAAAAGTAGATTGTGCGTGCGTGTGTGCAACACTTGAATGATAGTTGTCGGGTGAAGAAGGAGGGAAGAGGGGAGAGAGACCATAGTGTTCAGCAACAAGAGAATAAGGGGAGAGAGCGAGTGACCAGGGCCGTGCAAAGCGTGAGGCAGGCCAGGAAATCAGCTGGCCAAGAGCCAACGGTCGACTGCGAATGTGTGTGTGTGAGTGAATCGGGCGAACCGGTTGGACCGTTTCAGGAAGGTGTCTCCGCTAAGAGTCAGCCACCGAAAAGCGCCCCTAGCGTTGAGTGGCGGAAACCCCGCGGGACGGGAGTCAAGCGGCCGAGCGTTGCAGATTGCATCTCATCAGGCGTCAGGATCCAGGAGAGCGGGTTAGCGATTGCATCACATCAGGCGACCGGATTTAGGTGAGCGGGCTCGCGATTGCATCTCATCAGGCGACCGGAGAGCGGCATTGCCTAATTGTAGGCGCCACATCAGGAGTGTCCCGGGAAACCATAGCGCCCGGTCAAGTGGAAAAGGAGTTGCGGATTGCAGCCGATCAGGCGATCGGATTTGGACGAGCGGGGTAGCGGATTCATCTGGCCGAGCGTTGCAGATTGCATCCCATCAGGCGTCCGGATTCAGGAGAGCGGGTTAGCGATTGCATCTCATCAGGCGACCGGATTTAGGTGAGCGTTAGCGATTGCATATCATCAGGCGACCGGATTCAGGTGAGCGGGTAGGCGATTGCATCTCACCAGGCGACGAGTGTCCTGGGAAACCATAGCGCCCGGGCAAGTGGAAAAGGGGCTGCGGATTGCATCCCACCAGGCGACCGGATTCGGACGAGCGGGGTAGCGGATTCATCTGGCCGAGCGTTGCAGATTGCATCTCATCAGGCGTCCGGATTCAGGAGAGCGGGTTAGCGATTGCATCTCATCAGGCGACCGGATTTAGGCGAGCGGGTAGGCGATTGCAGCTCATCAGGCGACGGGAGAGCGGCATTGCCTAACTGTAGGTGCCACATCAGGAGTGTCCCGGGAAACCATAGCGCCCGGTCAAGTGGAAAGGGGTTGCGGATTGCATCTCACCAGGCGACCGGATTCGAACGAGCGGGGTAGAGGATTTACCTGGCTGAGCGTTGCAGATTACATCTCATCAGGCGTCCGGATTGAGGAGATTAGTTATTGCATATCATCAGGCGACCGGATATAGGTGAGCGTTAGCGATTGCATCTCATCAGGCGACCGGATTTAGGTGAGCGGGTTAGCGATTGCATCTCATCAACACTGCCGGCATTGGCTAACTGCAAGCGTCACAACGGAGAGAGTTTCGACAATGGTAGGAAGTCTAGCGGGGTAGGGGTCGATCATTCCATCTAAGTCCCCCCGCCCCCATCTACTCATCACCATGCTTGACAAGACACCGAAAAAGACACTGCGAGCTGGCCCAGCCACGGGCCGCAGCTCGGCGGTAGAGAATGCCGAGGCGGCAGAAGTGGAAGCTGCACGCGCAACAACTAGGACGAAAAGGGTGGAACGGACGCCGCCGCCGCAACGGACGCCGCGGCCGCGCGCGCGCTCCTCGAGCAGCAGGCTTCCGTTCGAGGAAAACCTAATAATGTTCATCGGAGATGTGGAGAAGGAGCTAGAAACATCGGCGAAGTCAAGCGCAACTCCTGTGGCTTCCCCGGTAGCGGAAAACTGCTCGACGGTATCGACGCCCGCAGCAACCAATTCTTTGGTTCAGGAGCAGCAGGTCCCGCAGCTCCAAGAGGCATCGGGAGGGAAAGACCCCTCGGAGAATAACACGCAGAGCGCTGGAATGGCCGCAATGGCCGAAACCATCAAGGCCCTGACGGCGCAAAACGCGGCACTGCAAGCCCAGGTAGCAGAGTTAATGGCCAAGGTAGAGAGGCTCCTGGAAGCCCAAGCCGCCCAAGCCATCCAGCAGGCCCAACTGGTGGAAGAGGGTCGAAAGAACATTAGGGAAATGGTTCGCGAGGCCATGGGAGAAAAACCAAAGCCCAAACAACTGAGCAGCAGCATCAGGAATGAGGTCAAAGAGACAGTGTCACTGCCACCGCGAGCACAGCAGCAGCAGCATTCGAAGCCACAGCAGCAGTCACAGCGGCAGCAGGGGCAGAAGCAGCAGCAGTCGCAGCGGCAGGGGGGGCAGCAACAGCAGCAAAGGCAGCAGCAGCAGCAGGACGAGGGCTTCCGGACAGTAGACAAGAAAGGTCGCCCGATCTACAATAAGCAGCGAGAGGAGTCTCGGGTCGACAAGGAGAATCCCAAGGCCAACATGGGCAAGAGGACCGAGATTCCCAGCGACAGGCGTTCGTTCGCCGAGACGGTAGTGGGAAATGGAACGACTAGGCCGCAAGCAGGAGCAGTTCCAGTCACACGCCCGCAGGGCGATTGTCGACCCCCGAGGCCAGCGATGACCAAAGGAAGACCGGACGTCATCACAGTCTGCCCGCCAGCGGGGGTTAGCTACCGGGACGTGTTCGTCAAGGTCCGAGCTCTAGAAGATGTCGCGGATAAGGTCCAGCGCGGAGAGCGCACTGCAGCCAATAACCTGACCATGACCCTCAAGAGGAAGGTGGACGCCCAGGCGGTGTTCGAGCGGGTACGAGCAGCAGCACCAGAGGGCAGCGAGGTCCATCTTCGGCTCGACACGGCCGTGGTAACGTTCAAAGGAGTAGACATGTTGGCCGAGCGCGAGGATGTCGCGAGGGCCATCTCAAAACAGTTCGGCGAGAAGGTCAGCGCGGAATGTGTCACCCTCCGGCGATTTTACCAGGGCGATCAGCGGGCGTTCGTCAGGCTGCCAAGGCGGATTGCCAACGCGCTGGTAGGAAACCGCCTGGTCTTTGGATACAGTAGCTGCTGGGTTGACTTCGCCCCAGCCAGGCCAGTTGAAGAGATGCGCTGCCACCGCTGCCTGCTTCGCGGGCACATTGCGCGCTCCTGCCCCGGTCCAGACCGTTCCGCACTGTGCCGTCGGTGCGGTGGGCAGGGCCACAAGGCTGCAGGCTGCAGCAATCCAGTGAAGTGCCTGGTGTGCGGAGGACCGCATGCTACCGGCACAGAAAAGTGCATGAACCGCCGTCAGAATTCAACGTAGTACTGCAGCAGAATTTAAGACGGAGTGCGATGGCCCAGGATCTACTGACCCAGTTGGCCCGCGAACGTGGTGCGGACGTGGCACTTTTGTCCGACTATCACCGCGTTCCAGCGAACAACGGCAACTGGGTCTTTGATCCCGCAACAAGAACAGCGGTCGTCGCACTGGGGAGATTCCCGATCCAGCGAGTGGTGAGCGTCGCGGAAGGGATGGTGGCGGTGGAGGTGAACGGCATCACCTTTATTAGCTGTTACGCCCCACCATCCTGGGATCTCCCCCGGTTCAGAGTACTAATGGAGGCGGTGCAGATAGCAGCACATGGACGGCAGCGGGTGGTCCTGGCCGGCGATTTCAACGCGGCCGCGGTCGAGTGGGGCCGCCAATCCACCAACAACCGGGGACACGAAATCATCGCCCTTGCGGAGCTGTTATCATTACGGGTGCTGAACCGCGGACGGACACCGACCTTCATGGGGAGTGCCGTTGCCCCCCCGGTGGTGAATGATATCAGTCTGGCGTCCAGGAGCATCGCGGGCGGGGAGGACTGGGTCGTCCTGCAGGATTACACAGCGAGCGACCATCAGCCGCTGTTCTACACCGTGGGCATCCCCGCAGCACCAACGCGCCGTTCGGTTAGAGCAGACCAACCACCCCCGAGGCCGAGTCGACGATGGGACACGTCGGTGTTTTCAGCCGAGCTGTTCACGGAGGCGCTCCGCTTGCTGAACTTCAACGAGGTTGCGCAGGATCCGGCCACCCTCGTCTCCACGCTGCAGCGCGCGTGCGATGAGGTGATGCCTCGGATGAACTCCAGGAACCGCACTCACGTCTTTTGGTGGACGGAGGAAATCGCCGAGCTACGCGAGAGCTGCCGGCGAGCCAAGGCGATTCTCCGACGCACGCGGGATCCAACGCTTCGTTTGCTGCGCGCGGCGACCCTCCGTGCCACCAAGAAGCGTCTCCGGAAGGCGATCAGTGCCAGCAAGAGGCGCTGCAACGAGGAGCTCGCTGATAGTATAGAGGACAACCCTTGGGGGGACGCGTACCGGATAGTGACGGCGTGGGTGAAGGGCGCCCGCCTGCCCCAGGAACGCGACGCCGAGGTACTGGGAGGCATAGTCGACGAGCTATTTCCCACGCACCCCCCCATGGAGTGGCCGGAGTCACCAGGGCCGGGCGTTGAGGAACCGCCACTGCGCCCAATCACCGACGAGGAACTCCTAGCGATCGCGGCCAGGCTGAACCCCCGAAAGGCCCCCGGACCAGATGGCGTCCCCAATGGTGCAGTCACGGCGGCAATCCGAGAGTCTCCCGCTACTTTCCGGCGCATTTACCAGCAGCTGCTGGACAGCGGAGACTTCCCGGTGGCGTGGAAAGCGCAGCGATTGGTGTTGCTGCCTAAGCCAGGGAAACCACCGGGCCAGGCGTCATCTTTTCGGCCCCTATGCATGCTCGACACTGTCGGTAAAGTGTTCGAGCGCATAGTCCTGGATCGTCTCAACGATCACCTGGAGGCCCCACTGCCAGGTGGTCCTCGCCTCTCTCCCCGCCAGTACGGTTTCCGTAAGGGGAGATCGACGGTGGAGGCGATCCAGGAGGTGGTGAAGGCGGGACAACGAGCGATGGCGTTTAAGCGCACCAACCAACGCGACCGCAGGTGCTGCATGGTGGTTGCACTAGATGTCAAAAACGCCTTCAACTCGGCAGGATGGACCAACATAGGGAGGGCCCTGGAGGCCAAAGGCGTTCCCCAGGCGCTGCTGGACATCATCGGGAGCTATTTTCGTGACCGAGTGCTCCACTACTCCACCAACACCGGACATGTTTCGAGGCCCGTCACCGCCGGCGTTCCACAGGGCTCCATCTTGGGGCCCACCCTTTGGAACGCCATGTACGACGGAGTCCTCGGATTGGAGCTACCACCGGGAGCGGAGATAGTTGGATTCGCGGATGATATCGTCTTGCTGGTGCCAGGCCGGACCCCGAGAGAATCTTCGACGCTGGCGACCCGGGCGATTAACACAGTACGGCGGTGGATGGCGGACCACCAGCTGTCCCTAGCCTTGGAGAAAACAGAGATGGTGATGGTGAGCTGCTTGCGGCAGGGCCATCCGAGGGTGCCAGTGCGTGTCGGGGGCTCCACGCTTCGCTCTAAGCGTCATATAAGGTACCTCGGTGTCCAGGTGGAAGATCACTTATCCTGGAATTTTCACGTGAAGGCGGTAACGGAAAAGGCCAACAGGATAAACCGAGCACTGTGTCACCTGCTCAAAAATCATGGCGGCCCTTCCAGTGTGCGACGTCGGACCCTCGCTAATGTGTCGACGTCCATCTTACGATACGCGGCCCCGGTCTGGTGGGAGGCTACGCGTATACAGAGCAACAGACGTCTGCTGAACCGGGTGCAGAGTCGGGCAGCCAAGATGGTCGCGAGCACCTTCCGGACCGTAAAGTACGACGTGGCTACGCTGGTTGCTGGTATACCACCTATAGTCGAGCTTATTAAGGAGGATCACCGCTGCCACGAGCGAAAGCAGCAGTCCGGCGGCACCCCAGCAGAGATCCGCAAGGAGGAGAGGGCGGCGACAATGCGCAACTGGCAGGAGAGCTGGGATGAGTTGGCGCAGGACGGCGTGGCGTCAAGCCGATTCATCAGATGGAGCCACAGAGTCCTCCCGGACGTGGACAGATGGGTCAACCGGAAGCACGGACGGGTGGGCTTCCACCTGTCGCAGGTGCTGACAGGACACGGCTTCTTCAGGGAGTACCTGCATTCCAGGAAGTTCACCCGGTCCCCGTGTTGCTCAGCCTGTCCGGGAGTCGACGAAACACCAGAGCACGTGCTGTTTCAATGCCCGCGGTTCGCGGAAGTGCGTGAACGGCTCCTCACGGGACACGGTCTTCAGCCGGTGACGGCTGACACGCTCCTCGACCACATGCTGCACGATCCTGACGCCTGGGAGCGTGTGGAAGAGGCGGCGGTCAGTGTCACCCGCGAGCTGCAGCGAGTTTGGAGAATCGAAAGCGGCGTGGAGGCTCGACGAGCGGTTCATCGAGAGAGGCGGCGAGCGGCGGAGCAGGCAGCACGACAGCAGCGGCGGCGAGAGGGCCGATTCGGCCTCGACCCAACGCTGAGGGATCGTATACTGGCCATGGACGAGGTGACGCGCGTGGAATTCAGGCGGGTGGCTCGCCAGCTTCAGGATAACATCAGGCGCCTGGAGCTTCGTCGTGACCGGATGCCGACGAGGGTATTCGAGGCTACTATGGCCGTCCGTGTGGCCAGCCTCCGACATCACGAAGCGGCACCAGAGAACCGGGCAGCAACGGCGGCAACCTTACAACAGGCACAACTGTCATTGCAGGAGGCTCGACGAGAGCGAAGGAACGCTCGACAACGGCAGACGAGACGAGCAGAGCGACGAGCAGAGCGGCAGGAGAGCCGCGCAAGTGCGCGCCAACGGCGCAGATGATCACCAGGGGACGAGTCCCAGTAGGCCTACGCCTAATAGATAGATAGTGGCTCGACAGCCAGACGCCCGCCCCACACGGCTCTACCGTGTAGGTGCATGCCGTGTGGGGCACCATAACGGGCGAGAGTAGGGAGTAGGAATTGTCTTTCTGTAAACTGTGATATGATTTTTAGAATTTTAAGAGAAATACAGTTCTGAACCCTGATTAAAAAAAAAAAAAAATGAAATGGAGCTTGCGGTTCAATTTGACTCAACACGGGAAAACTTACCAGGTCCGAACTTATGGAGGTGAGACAGATTGATAGCTCTTTCTCAAATTTAAGGGTAGTGGTGCATGGCCGTTCTTAGTTCGTGGATTGATTTGTCTGGTTAATTCCGATAACGAACGTGACTCACATATGCTAACTAGAACGCAGTCAGCGTTAATGCGTCGATGCCGATTGGAACGGGTTAGGACCTTTCGGTGGAGTATGACCTGACACCTTCGCTGTTCGTGTGCGCAAGTGCACTTACGGTACGCTGCTTAGCAGGACAATTTGTGTTTAGCAAAATGAGATCGAGCGATAACAGGTCCGTGATGCCCTTAGATGTTCTGGGCTACACGCGTGCTACAATGTGGGTAGCAGCGTGTCTCCTATTCCGAGAGGAACGGGAAATCACTCAAATACTCACTTAGTAGGGATTATGGATTGCAATGGTCCATATGAACTCGGAACTTCTAGTAAGTGCTGGTCATCAGCCAGCGTTGAATACGTCCCTGCCCTTTGTACACACCGCCCGTCGCTACTACCGATGGATTATTTAGTGAGGTCTTTGGAGATGATCGTTCGCTGGATCCTCGTGAACCGCGTCTGCTTTATCGAAGTTGACCGAACTTGATGATTTAGAGGAAGTAAAAGTCGTAACAAGGTTTCCGTAGGTGAACCTGCGGAAGGATCATTAGTGGCCAAGTGATCCTTCCAGAAGTCCGAACCTGCGGGTTGAGACTTCGGCACAAGTTGCCATATGATAATTGACGAAACACTATAGAAGTCCGAACCTGCGGGTTGAGACTCAGGCACAAGTTGCCATATGAAAGTTGACGAAACACTAACAAGTCCGAACCTGCGGGTTGAGACTTAGGCACACGTTGCCTTATACATGACTTCGAACAAATACACAAGTCCGAACCTGCGGGTTGAGACTTAGGCACAAGTTGCCTTATACATGACTTCGAACAAATACACAAGTCCGAACCTGCGGGTTGAGACTTAGGCACAAGTTGCCATATGAAAGTTGACGAAACACTAACAAGTCCGAACCTGCGGGTTGAGACTTAGGCACACGTTGCCTTATACATGACTTCGAACAAATACACAAGTCCGAACCTGCGGGTTGAGACTTAGGCACAAGTTGCCTTATACATACATTGGCCAAATAAACAGAAGTCCGAACCTGCGGGTTGAGACTTAGGCACAAGTTGCCATATTATATTCGATCAAACACTAAGTAGTCCGAACCTGCGGGTTGAGACTCAAGACCGTAACAAGATGTCACTATACAAGTCCGAACCTAAGGGTTGAGACTTAATGCGATCTAGATACCAAGTTGACATCCAATACCTGTTGAGCAAAACCAAAGATTCCCTGTTCTCGAATGATTACACTATATAACAGGGAATCATGAAGAAATCAAGCAAGCGTGAAACAAAGTCATCACTTGGGCATGCTCGATAGCCAACCACATGACCTTAACCTAAGAGAGCATGCAAACCACATGATACCTATAAACGATTAACCCGCCCTAGTTCAATCGTTCACCAAGTGATGACTTCAGTATGGCTAAGAGAAAAACTTTTAAATGGGAAAAACTCTAAGTCCGAACCTCCGGGTTGAGACTTCCGCGTCGGAGGTGGGCGCACCTCCTATCCGAAAGATGATGAATCAGGGGTGTTCGGTCAGCAATGGTCGGATGCCCCGTCGTAGTCCAACTATGACAATCAAAGTCAAGACCTCCGGGTTGAGACTTTCCGCGAGTACAAGCATAAAGGAACACGGACCAAGCCGTACCGAGAGAATCGGTACTAGAGCCCTCGTGGTTCTACATTGAGAGAGCCCTCGTGGTTCTCATTAGGGGCTTTATGCAAGTCGTACTCAATACTGTGGTGTGAAGTATAAAGTATAGTCCTCGCCTGGTCCACGCTGCTTCGGCGGTCCTGGGTAAGATAGTTAATTCTAGCTTGCCCTATAGTGGAATGAGGACACTTAATGCTTCGTCTTTTAGCGGCGGCTAGACTCCTCCTCACGGGGAACGAGTTGACGCGCACAGCGGCGGCTTACGCACTATGGCAATCATGGATGCCTGAAGATTCCGTGAAGTTCTCCCCTGGTCCACGCTGCCTCGGCAGTCCTGGGTAAAATGGAATATTTCCAGCTTGCCCTATAGTGGAAGAGGACTATCCAACAATACAAAGTCAAGACCTCCGGGTTGAGACTTTCCGCGTCGGTGGTGTCGCGCACCGCCTATCCGAAAGATGGTGTAACAGGGGTGTTCGATCAGCAATGGTCGGATGCCCCGTCATAGTCCAACTATGACAACCAAAGTCAAGACCTCCGGGTTGAGACTTTCCGCGTCCGGAGGTACGCGTACCGCCTACCCGAAAGATGGTGTGCTTCTGGGGTATTCGATGAGTCGGATACCCCGTCGTAGTCCAACTATGACAATCAAAGTCAAGACCTCCGGGTTGAGACTTCCGCGTCCGGAGGTACGCGTACCGCCTACCCGAAAGATGGTGTGCTTCTGGGGTATTCGATGAGTCGGATACCCCGTCGTAGTCCAACTATGACAATCAAAGTCAAGACCTCCGGGTTGAGACTTCCGCGTCCGGAGGTACGCGTACCGCCTACCCGAAAGATGGTGTGCTTCTGGGGTATTCGATGAGTCGGATACCCCGTCGTAGTCCAACTATGACAATCAAAGTCAAGACCTCCGGGTTGAGACTTCCGCGTCCGGAGGTACGCGTACCGCCTACCCGAAAGATGGTGAATCAGGGGTGTTCGATCAGCAATGGTCGGATGCCCCGTCGTAGTCCAACTATGACAATCAAAGTCAAGACCTCCGGGTTGAGACTTTCTGCGAGTACATGCATAAAGGAACACGGACCAAGCCGTACCGAGAGAATCGGTACTAGAGCCCTCGTGGTTCTACATTGAGAGAGCCCTCGTGGTTCTCATTAGGGGCTTTATGCAAGAAGTACTCAATACTGTGGTGTGAAGTATTAAGTATAGAGTCCTCCACTGGTCCACGCTGCTCCGGCGGTCCTGGGTAAGATAGTTCATTCTAGCTTGCCCTATGTGGAAGAGGACTCAATACCCTACCTGTTGAGCTTGAAACAAAGTCATCACTTGGGCATGCTCATATTGCCATACACAATTACATTATATTCGAATGAGCATGCAAGCGACCCTATATAGACCGAACCAAAACGATAGATACCGCCGTAGTTCACCCCCACCAAGTGATGACTTCAGTATGGCTAGTGTGTGAAGTATAAAGTATAGTCCTCCCCTAGTCCACACTGCTTCGGCGGTCCTGGGTAAGATAGTTAGTTCTAGCTTGCCCTATGTGGAAGAGGACACAATACTTAATACTTAGAGTACAAGCATAAAGGAACACGGACCAAGCCGTACCGAGAGAATCGGTACTAGAGCCCTCGCGGTTCTACATTGTGAGCCCTCGTGGTTCAAACTAGATACTTTATGCAAGGCGTACTCAAAACTGTGGTGTGAAGTATAAAGTATAGTCCTCATCTGGTCCACGCTGCTTCGGCGGTCCTGGGTAAGATAGTTAATTCTAGCTTGCCCTATGTGGAAGAGAACACAATACTTAATACTGTGGTGTAATGGACAAGGTATAGTCCTCCACTGGTCCACGCTGCTCCGGCGGTCCTGGGTAAGATAGTTCATTCTAGCTTGCCCTATGTGGAAGAGGACTCAATACCCTACCTGTTGAGCTTGAAACAAAGTCATCACTTGGGCATGCTCATATTGCCATACAATATTCCATTATCTACTAATGAGCATGCAGCTATATGATTATAACCTGTAAACGATTACCCCGCCGTAGTTCAGCGCTTCAACCAAGTGATGACTTCAGTATGGCTAGTGTGTGAAGTATAAAGTATAGTCCTCCCCTGGTCCACACTGCTTCGGCGGTCCTGGGTAAGATAGTTAGTTCTAGCTTGCCCTATGGTGGAAGAGGACACCATACTTAATACTGTGGTGTAATGAACAAAGTATAGTCCTCCACTGGTCCACGCTGCTTTGCAGTCCTGGGTAAGATAGTTAATTCTAGCTTGCCCTATGTGGAAGAGGGCATACAAGACAAAGTATAGTTCTCCCCTGGTCCACGCTGCTTCGGCGGTCCTGGGTAAGATAGTTAATTCTAGCTTGCCCTATGTGGAAGAGAGCATACATGAACCAAGAACGAAG
>NW_026689785.1:772500-795000 GCF_943734765.1 Anopheles ziemanni | reverse complement strand
GGATCCAACACTCTGGGTACCTCCGGGTACTTGGGGTTGGTTGAGGACTTGGTGAGCAAACACTTGATATACGTTCTTCGGATGTACTTCGGGTGTCACCTGTTGTCCGAGGCCACTTGCATGGTCAACGGTTGAGGTGGTGATGGCGGGTCGGTGCTGTAGGGTGCCGGCCTGTTGGCTGCCTTGGCCGGGTTGGTTGGTTAACACTTGATTGGGCTTGCACCCGAGGGTAATGGCACTTGAAGGTGGGTACTGGCCGGCTGACCTGGTGTGATGGTTGGTTGGTGAACACTTGGCGGTACTTGCACTTGGCTGTGCTTGGACTTGAAGGTGGGATCCGGCTGGCCTAGGCCATTGGTGGTTGGTTGGTGGGTTAGCCCTTAGCTGGGCTGGCTGGCTGGCTGGCCATCGGTGGTGTGGTGTGGTGTGGTGTGTGGAGTCGAGCATCGCGCGCCGTTGCCTTCTTCGGAGTGTTGTAGGTACGCAAGTGCTTGCAATGCAAAGAGGTTGGTGATGGAGTGACATTGCCTTCACCATGGAGTTGCGGGTACTTAGGTACTTGCAAGGAGATGGTGGTATGGTGGTGTTGCGTGTGTGGTGTTCGATTAGAAAGATATAATTTCTAAGTCCGGATTAGTGCTGTCAGTGGGGCCGCCGCTAACAGGTCCTGCACGGCCACCGTGGGGCTTGACTTGGCGCTATTCCGGACTTGGGGCGATCACGATGTCCCCGTGCGGGACTTAGAAGATGGAAGAACACAAGTACCCTTATCCCATGACTTGTGAGCGATTGGCATACGTTACCACATGAAGAGAAAAATTGGCTAAGTCCCGGATCCATATTATATGAAGAGAAAAATCGGCTAAGTCCCGGATCCATATTATATGAAGAGAAAAATTGGCTAAGTCCCGGATCCATATTATATGAAGAGAAATATCGGCTAAGTCCAGGATCCATATATAATAACCTAATAATCGGCTAAGTCCCGGATCCATATTATATGAAGAGAAAAATCGGCTAAGTCCAGGATCCATATATAATAACCTAATAATCGGCTAAGTCCAGGATCCATATATAATAACCTAATAACAGGCTAAGTCCAGGATCCATATTATATGAAGAGAAAAATCGGCTAAGTCCGAGATTGGGTCTGTCAGACATACACTTTCTAGATACCACACAAGCAAGCAAGATGGCCTAGTGATGGAACCATATAATATGAAGAGAAAAATCGGCTAAGTCCGAGATTGGGTCTGTCGGAAATACACTATCAAGTTACCACACAAGCAAGCAAGATGGCCTAATGATGGATCCATATGATATGAAGAGAAAAATCGGCTAAGTCCAGGATCCATATAATATGAAGAGAAAAATCGGCTAAGTCCCAGATTGGGTCTGTCAGAAATACACTTCCAAGTTACCACACAAGCAAGCAAGATGGCCTAGTGATGGATCCATATGATATGAAGAGAAAAATCGGCTAAGTCCCAGATTGGGTCTGTCAGACATACACTATCAAGTTACCACACAAGCAAGCAAGATGGCCTAGTGATGGATCCATATGATATGAAGAGAAAAATCGGCTAAGTCCCAGATTGGGTCTGTCAGAAATACACTTCCAAGTTACCACATGAGCAAGCAAGATGGCCTAGTGATGGATCCATATAATATGCAGAGAAAAATCGGCTAAGTCCGAGATTGGGTCTGTCGGAAATACACTATCAAGTTACCACACAAGCAAGCAAGATGGCCTAATGATGGATCCATATGATATGAAGAGAAAAATCGGCTAAGTCCAGGATCCATATAATATGAAGAGAAAAATCGGCTAAGTCCCAGATTGGGTCTGTCAGAAATACACTTCCAAGTTACCACACAAGCAAGCAAGATGGCCTAGTGATGGATCCATATGATATGAAGAGAAAAATCGGCTAAGTCCCAGATTGGGTCTGTCAGAAATACACTTCCAAGTTACCACACAAGCAAGCAAGATGGCCTTGTGATGGATCCATATGATATGAAGAGAAAAATCGGCTAAGTCCAGGATCCATATAATATGAAGAGCAAAATCGGCTAAGTCCCAGATTGGGTCTGTCAGAAATACACTTCCAAGTTACCACACAAGCAAGCAAGATGGCCTAGTGATGGATCCATATGATATGAAGAGAAAAATCGGCTAAGTCCCAGATTGGGTCTGTCAGACATACACTATCAAGTTACCACACAAGCAAGCAAGATGGCCTAGTGATGGATCCATATGATATGAAGAGAAAAATCGGCTAAGTCCCAGATTGGGTCTGTCAGAAATACACTTCCAAGTTACCACATGAGCAAGCAAGATGGCCTAGTGATGGATCCATATAATATGAAGAGAAAAATCGGCTAAGTCCGAGATTGGTTCTGTCGGAAATACACTATCAAGTTACCACATGAGCAAGCAAGTTACCACATGAAGAGAAAGCCGGCAAAGTCTGGGAATGTTACCACATGAACTGGAAAATGGGCAAAAACCTACCTTCACAGGGAACGTGAATAAGTAAGGCTGTAGACATCGGATCGACAAGCCAAAGACTGATATGGAAAGGAAATGAGTAGTACTAGCTTTCCTGAGAGTTGCAGAGCTTAGACTGCATATGAACGAAAGTTATTAAGCGTCAAAGTCAGAGAAGTTACCCAAAGGAACACAAGTTCCAACTTAGAGCATGTATACCGCCTAGACGGTAAGAGGTACGGCCAGGCTGAGGAATAAGGAAATGTTGGCCAACATGTTCCCTAACTATCCCCCGAAGACCGCAAAGCAATCCAACATCAACCAAGAAAGTTATAGCCCGATCAAGGAAACACCTACTTTGCACCGATATTGCACCAAATACATGTACCAAGCACCTTCGGTTGCATACCTGCAGGGGTTTACCATAGTAGGCCATGGAAGACCGATATACCGAACATAATCACTTTCTATCTCCTCGGGTGTTTGAGATAGCGCTTTGCGGTACAAGAACGAAAGTTAGACTTTATCTTGGTGCATCTTTTTGCCCAAGATCACAAGACCCTATCTACCAAGGCAAGAAAGTTGTGTGGGGACAAAATGTCCAAAAGTGCCCAAAGTGGCACACTTGAACCATATATTCGAGAAAAACACAAGTGTGGGCCCGAGCTAGCAAGTTGAAATGTTCTGACCGTCAGTAGCCCTAGTTGAGGTGCACTTATCATTATATGAGGCCAACGTGCCAGCTAGTCTCTAAAGGGGCGATATGGGTGTTCCAAGGTTTGTACCCAATTGAGGAAAAAACAGGGTAAGGTACGGTGTACCGCGAATAACTCGGGCTATAGATGTCCGATCGATGAGTTTGGCATATGTATGGAATGGTCTCGACGAGACCTAACTACCCTGAAAGTATGAAGGCAAAGACTTGAATGACCGGGAAGTAATTAAGTGCACAAGTGGTAAAGTTGCACCAAAGTCCATGTTACCCGAAGTGGTACATGAACACCCAATATTCGACCAAAACACAAGTTCAGAGACGAGCTAGCGAGCTACATTGTTCAGACCGTCAGTAGCCCGCATCAAGACACGCATTTCATTATATTGAGCCTAGCCGCTAGCTCGACTCGAAGTCGGTCATATGGTTGGTTGATGGTTTGGACCGACCACGTGGTGTACCAAGGTTATGTACCTTTCATGAATTAAAACTCTGGCTGTATGGCACTGAGCGACAAGCTAAGGTGTGATTTGGAATAGTCTTGAGTGGGACTATTTAGGAAAAATGCGAACAAAAAATCACAAAGTCCTTGGGCGAAGCTATTAGCGAAACATAGAGCAAATTGGTACCAAAAACTATGGAAATGGGACTTGAGTCAAAAATAACCGCAAGTTGGAGAAGATATAGCAAGCTTGCGTAGAACAATTATATTTGGTGCATGGTATCACCAACAAAAAAGTATATGGGGCCAAGGTGCTGGCTGGCCTCCAAAGTGGAGATATCGGCGATCCAAAGTTTGTACCCAAGTACGAACAAGTATGGAAAAAACAGGGTAAGGTACCAAGTACCATTAATAACTTCGGCTGTAGATGGCCGAGCGAGGCAAACGGCTCACCGTTGGAAAGGTCTTGGGGAGACCTATCTACCCTGGAAGTTTCATGAGGCTGAGTTGAA
Source organism: Anopheles ziemanni (assembly GCF_943734765.1). Classification (NCBI taxonomy): domain Eukaryota; kingdom Metazoa; phylum Arthropoda; class Insecta; order Diptera; family Culicidae; genus Anopheles; species Anopheles ziemanni. The sequence goes on along the minus strand of NW_026689785.1, from coordinate 790,843 downwards.
ATACCACGGAGATATTAGGTGATGATGGTCCAATTCGGGGACCAAGTCGCAGGAAATGGCACTTGACCAAAATCACCCTTGGAAGGTGAATACCGGCTTACCGGTAAGAGATAGCGACTTAGCGTAGAATATTCATAAGTTGGGCGTGTAGAGACGCAACTTTTATTATATGGGGCCAACCCGGTCAGGGTGCTCCAAGTCGGTCGTTTGGTCGGTTTATGGTTTGGGCCGACCACGTGGTGTACCAAGTTGAGGTACCTTTCATGAATTATAACTCGGTCAGTTTGCCACCGAGCGACAAGCTGCGGTGTGTTTTGGAATGGTCTTGAGTGGGACTATCAAGGAAAAATACCAATCGAAAATCAGCTTGTCCATGGCCGAAGCTATTAGTGAAACATATAGCAAAATGGGTCCAAAAACGAATGAAATGGGAATTGGACCAAGAATAACGGCAAGTTGGAGAAGAGATAGCAAGTTGGCGTAGAACAATTATATTTGGTGCATGGCATGACCAACAAAAAAGTATATGGGGCCAAGGTGCTGGCTGGCCTCCAAAGTGGAGATATGGGCGATCCAAAGTTTGTACCCAAGTACGAACAAGTATGGAAAAAACAGGGTAAGGTACCAAGTACCATTAATAACTTCGGCTGTAGATGGCCGAGCGAGGCAAACGGCTCACTGTTGGAAAGGTCTCGGGGAGACCTATCTACCCTGAAAGTTTCATGAGGCTGAGTTGAAAGACCACGGAGATATTAGGTGATGATGGTCGTATTCGGGGACCAAGTCGCAGGAAATGGCACTTGATCAAAATCCCCCTTGGAAGGTGAATACCGGCTTACCGGTAAGAGATAGCGACTTGGCGTAGAATAATCATAAGTTGGGCGTGTAGAGACGCAACTTTCATTATATGGGGCCAACCCGGTCAGGGTGCTCCAAGTCGGTCGTTTGGTCGGTTTATGGTTTGGGCCGACCACGTGGTGTACCAAATTGAGGTACCTTTCATGAATTATAACTCGGTCAGTTTGCCACCGAGCGACAAGTTGCGGTGTGTTTTGGAATGGTCTTGAGTGGAACTATCAAGGAAAAATACAAACAGAAAATCAGCTTGTCCATGGCCGAAGCTATTAGTGAAACATATAGCAAAATGGGTCCAAAAACGAATGAAATGAGACTTGGACCAAGAATAACGGCAAGTTGGAGAAGAGATAGCAAGTTGGCGTAGAACAATTATATTTGGTGCATGGTATGACCAACAAAAAAGTATATGGGGCCAAGGTGCTGGCTGGCCTCCAAAGTGGAGATATGGTCGATCCAAAGTTTGTACCCAAGTATGACAAAAACTGGTAGAGGTACCTTTCATGAATTACAGCTCAGGCTGTATGGCACTTAGCGGGACGCTCAGCTCTGGTATGGAATAGTCTTGAGTGGGACTATCAAGGAAAAATACGAACAAAAAATCACCATGTCCACGGACGAAGGTATTAGCGAAACTTAGAGCGAAATGGCGACAAAGTCGCTGGAAATGGCCCTTGGACCAAGTATACCGTCAAGGCGGTACGAGATAGCGAGTTGACGTAGAATATTTATAAGTTTGCCTCCACGAGACGAAAGTTTAGTTATATGGGGCCAACCCGCTCAGGGTTGTCCAAGTCGGTCATATGGCTGATCGAAATTTTCGACCAAGTACTGAGAAAACAGGGTAAGGTACCGTGTACCTCGAATAACTTTGGCTGTAGATGTCCGAGCGAGGCAAACGGCATAGCGTTGGAAAGGTCTTGAGGTGTTCTAGGCACCCTGAAAGTTTGAAAAGGCTATCTGGAAAACTCGTGGAGATATTAGAGAAACATTGGGCCCAAAAGATACCAAGTCGCAGGAAATGGGCCCTCCAAGAACACCCTAAAATCCCAATTACGGCTAAGTTGCAGGCCAGCTAGCGAAGTGAAATGTTCTAGGCATAACTAGAACACGTTAATGCGCAACTTTTTGAATCAGAACTTTTTTCGATATCTGGCCCCCAAAGGGGGGATATGGGCGATCAAAGGATTTTTCCAAGTTTCGGTACTTTTTACGGTATCGCTCATAGCTCCGGCTGTATGCAAGCAAATGACAATCTAAGACATGATTTGGAAAGGTATTGAGCAGTACTAACTTACGTTAGAACACAGCGAAGCGCCATCGGTTCATGGCAAGGCCGATATAAGCAGTCAAAGATGAAAAATGTTGACAAAATGAACAAAAATTACCTTGGTACGCGAATAGCGGCCAGGGATGAAGAGGTACGAAGGTGGTGTAGAAGAATTATAATTAGGACTTGGTACGCTCTAAAAGTTTGCCGAAGACCGCAAAGCGCTCAGACCCATAGAAAGTGGCCATTTGGGCCGAACAGTGCGTGCAAAGAGGTGAAAATGCAAAAATTGCACTTTGGGGGGCGATTTGCGGGGGGAAGGAGGGGTCGGAGGGCAAAATGTCTCTTGACCAAAAAGTCTTATCTCGTCGAGATCTACAACATTGCGGAAGACCGCAAAGCGCTAGCTCGCAATCGAAAAATCGAGAATTTGAAAATTTTCTAAGTCTTGGGCTCCCTAAGGAAAAGTTTCAAAAATCACGGTTGTCCCCAATTTTGAAGGGGAAGGAGTCGGTTCCGGGGCATGGTGTCTTCGGCAAAAAGTCTTATCTTTTTGCGTACTTTCGACTAGTTCAATAAAAATTTTTGACCCAAAATTTGTTCGGCGGACCCCTAGGTCGAAAAACCCGAAAAAAGTCGAAAAAAGTCGAAAATGTCGAAAAATGAGAAAACCTCATATTCGGACTCTACACGAGCCCCAGATATTGAAAAGTGAAATCCGCGGTCGATTTGGAACAAAAAATTGACCTAGGCAAAGTTGTATGGAGGTAGGGACCCCTGAGAAAAAAGTTTGGTCCCGAGGCTCCTTGGACCACCAAGTCCCTAGGTCGGACCAAAATCGGAAAAAATCCGACCAAAGTCGAAAGTGTCGAAAATTTTAAAAAACCCCTTTTGGGGCCCTATGGCCTCCCTAGATAATGAAAAGTGAGGTCCGCGGCCGATCCGGAAGAAAAACTTGACCTAGGCAAACTTGTATGACGGTGGGGACCCAAAAAAATTTCGATGAGTGTAGTTTAGACAGGCCGGAAAATGTATCGGTGGTCCGTATCAAGGGACGTCTTTTAGTTCCATGGGGTGGTGGTCGTCGAACAAAGTCGCCTAGGTCGACCACCAGAAAGACCAGTCGTGTTGTAATGGATGTTTTGGCCACTTTGCTAGGGAAACCTAGTAGGTCGAAGCAAATTTGGGGTTCGAGATGAGTTGGTGAAAGTTGGTCCAACCTAGGTGTGCTTAGTGGAGGTTGACCATGAAAGTAGAGCATGATGGGAATGACCATAACTTTGGTTCTAGATGTCGGATCGGTACACTTTTGGCAGTTTTGGAAAGGTGAAGGCCTGCTCTAGCTATGTTTCCTACCAAGCTGAGCGCCTACTAGTGACCCGGAGGAGGTATTAAGGGTCAAAGGCAAAAAGGGGTACCCTAAAGTGCGTGTGACCAAGAAAATGGGAAAAACGGTATCGCCTATAGCTCAGGCTGTATGGCTCGGATCGGAAAGCTTGGATATGCGTTGGAAAGGTCTTGACGAGCGCTAGCTATGTGTCCTACCAAGCGAAGCGCTAGGTGTTGAGCAAGTCGGTCATATTAGAGGGCAAAGGTGAAAAATGGTGGTTTAGAGGCGAAAATTCACCTTATGATCGAAAATAGCGGGCGAACGATAAGAGCTACGAACACGGCGTAGCACAATCATAAGTACGTTACCACAAGACCTAACTTTGGCCAATATAGAGCGAGAAGATCGGAGGTACCCATCAGGGTGATATGGCTGGTTCAAAGTTGGACCAAAACGAGACTTGAGAAATGGATTGAAACACGGTATCGCGAATAACTCAGGCTGTATGGAACGGATCGACAAGCTTAGATCAGTGTTGGAAAGGTCGAACCGAGCGCTAACTATAATCCCAAACAACCGAAGCGCTAAGTGTTGAGCAAAACTGAGTTATTAAGCGACAAAGTGGAAAAATAATACCAAAATGGCCAAAAATCACACAAGACCAAGAATACCGAGCAGGCGGTAAGAGATAGCGGGTTGACGTAGAATACTTATAAGTTTGCCTCTACGAGACCTAAAAGTCGGCCATAGAAAGCGAGAAGATCGGACCACTCTGGAAGGGTGATACGAGTGGTCAAAAATTGGCAAAAATGAAACATGGCTAAAATGGATTTGACTTGTGCACCATATAGCTCCGGCTGTATGGCATGGATTGTTAAGCTAGGATATGTTTTGGAAAGGTAACACCCAGCGCTAGATACGACTAGAAGAAAGCAAAGCGCTAACTAGCATGATTTGGAAGTTATTAAGCGTCAAAGTCGAAAAATGTTACCAAAATTGAAACTCGAGTACATTGGGCCAAGAAGTACAAGTTGTGAAATTTGGACTTACGAGTAAAATACCGAGCAGGCGGTAAGAGATAGAGACTTGGTGTAGAACAATTATAAGTTGGGCATGTTATAACCTATATTTGGCCCGAACATAGTGACGAGATCGGTGGTACCCAAAAGGGTGGTACAGGTGTTAGATGGTTTTCCCAGAGCATAAGCTCCACATGATATGGAAAACGGGAAACATCATAACTTCGGCTGTATGGCATGGAATGGAACGAACAAGGTATCGATGGAAAGAGAAAAGGAAGCGCTAACTATATTTCCTTCCAAGCAAAGCGCTAGCATGTGACCGTTCGGGTGTTATTGTGAGTCAAAGTCAGAAACTGTTACCACGAGAGGCGAAAATCCGACTAAGTCCATGAATACCGGGCTGGCGGTAAGAGATACGGCTTGGCCGTAGAACATTTATAAGTTGGCCAATACAAGACCTAAGTTTCGTCCATAGACGACAAGAAGATCGAAGATACGTGAAGGTGAGATATGGGCGTCCCAAAGTGGGCCTTTGAAAAAGTGACAAACTTCCCTTATAACAGCATACACCAAATATCTCTGGCTCTATGGCACCGAATAAGAAGTTGAGCTCAGCGATAGAAAGGTGATAGTCAGCGCTAAATATCATACGAACAGAGTGAAGCGCTAAAGGGAAAGGATCTTGGTGATATAAGGTGACAAAGTCGAGAAAAGTTGCCTCAAAATCATGAAAAATGTGAAAAAATGGCTAAGTCCCGGGTGCCTTAAGGGCAGGTTGATCGAATGTACCGAGCTGGCGGTACGAGATAGAGACTTGGTGTAGAACAATTATATGTTTGGCATGGCAAGACCTACATTTGGCCAATACAAAGTGAGAAGATCAAAGAAACCCGTAAGGGTGATATTGGTGTCCAAAGGTAAAAAGCACTAAGTCTTGGGAAACTTATATGAAGAAAAAGGACCCTGATGGGCCATATGGAATTGATCGAAAAATCGGCTAAGTCCCAAAATGGGGATGTCAGAACTACACTCATATGTTACCACATGAAGCAAGGCAAACTTATATGAAGCAAAGGACCCTGATGGGTCATATGGTATTTTACGAAAAATCGGCTAAGTCCCAAAATGGGGATGTCAGAACTACACTCAAATGTTACCACACCAAGCAAGGCAAACTTATATGAAGGCAAGGACCCTGATGGGTCATATGGTATTTTACGAAAAATCGGCTAAGTCCCAAAATGGGGATGTCAGAACTACACTCAAATGTTACCACACCAAGCAAGGCAAACTTATATGAAGCAAAGGACCCTGATGGGTCATATGGTATTGATTGAAAAATCGGCTAAGTCCCAAAATGGGGATGTCAGAACTACACTCAAATGTTACCACACCAAGCAAGGCAAACTTATATGAAGCAAAGGACCCATATGGGTCATATGGTATTTTACGAAAAATCGGCTAAGTCCCAAAATGATGATGTCAGAACTACACTCAAATGTTACCATACCAAGCAAGGCAAACTTATATGAAGGAAAGGACCCATATGGGTCATATGGTATTTTACGAAAAATCGGCTAAGTCCCAAAATGAGGATGTCAGAACTACACTAAAAAGTTACCACACCAAGCAAGGCAAAGTACCTAGGTGAACCCTAGGAAGAAACACGGACCAAGTCAGATGGCCTAAGTCAATAGAACAAGTGACCTAGGCAAAGTTGTATGGCGCTGAGGACCCTGAAAAATCTGGTTAGTGTAGTTTAGACAGGGTAGGTTTTTGGGTCGGCCGAACCCCCTTATTTTGGGTTTTGGCCTCATCAAGAAGCTACACCTAGGCAAACTGCCTAGGGTGAAAGTGCGAAGACCAATCGAATAGTAAGACAAGTTTTGACCGATCGCCCTAGGCAAGCTTGTATGAAGAAAGGGACCCTAAGGGTCATATGGAAATACATGAAAAATCGGCTAAGTCCCAAAATTGGGATGTCAGAACTACACTAAAAAGTTACCACATCAAGCAAGGCAAACTACCTAGGTGAACCCTAGCAAGAAACACGGACCAAGTCAGATGGCCTAAGTCAAGAGTGCAAGTGACCTAGGCAAAGTTGTATGACGGTGAGGACCCTGAAAAATCTGGTTAGTGTAGTTTAGACAGGGGAGGTTTTTGGGTCGGCTGAACCTCCTTATTTTGGGTTTTGACCTCCTCAAGAAGCTACACCTAGGCAAACTGCCTAGGGTGAAAGTGCGAAGACCAATCGAATAGTAAGACAAGTTTTGACCGATCGCCCTAGGCAAGCTTGTATGAAGAAAGGGACCCTATGGGTCATATGGAAATACATGAAAAATCGGCTAAGTCCCAAAATTGGGATGTCTGAACTACACTAAAAAGTTACCACAGCAAGCAAGGCAAAGTACCTAGGTGAACCCTAGGAAGAAACACGGACCAAGTCAGATGGCCTAAGTCAAGAGTACAAGTGACCTAGGCAAAGTTGTATGGCGCTGAGGACCCTGAAAAATCGGGTTAGTGTAGTTCAGACAGGGGAGGTTTCTGGGTCGGCTGAACCTCCTTATTTCGGGTTTTGGCCTCCTCAAGAAGACAGACCTAGGCAAAGTGCCTAGGGTGAAAGTGCGAAGACCAATCGAATAGTAAGACAAGTTTTGACCGATCGCCCTAGGCAAGCTTGTATGAAGAAAGGGACCCTATGGGTCATATGGAAATACATGAAAAATCGGCTAAGTCCCAAAATTGGGATGTCTGAACTACACTAAAAAGTTACCACATCAAGCAAGGCAAAGTACCTAGGTGAACCCTAGGAAGAAACACGGACCAAGTCAGATGGCCTAAGTCAAGAGTACAAGTGACCTAGGCAAAGTTGTATGGCGCTGAGGACCCTGAAAAATCGGGTTAGTGTAGTTCAGACAGGGGAGGTTTCTGGGTCGGCTGAACCTCCTTATTTTGGGTTTTGACCTCCTCAAGAAGCTACACCTAGGCAAACTGCCTAGGGTGAAAGTGCGAAGACCAATCGAATAGTAAGACAAGTTTTGACCGATCGCCCTAGGCAAGCTTGTATGAAGAAAGGGACCCTATGGGTCATATGGAAAATCCATGAAAAATCGGCTAAGTCCCAAAATTGGGATGTCTGAACTACACTAAAAAGTTACCACATCAAGCAAGGCAAAGTACCTAGGTGAACCCTAAGAAGAAACACGGACCAAGTCAGATGGCCTAAGTCAAGAGTACATGTGACCTAGGCAAAGTTGTATGGCGCTGAGGACCCTGAAAAATCGGGTTAGTGTAGTTCAGACAGGGGAGGTTTTTGGGTCGGCTGAACCTCCTTATTTTGGGTTTTGACCTCCTCAAGAAGACAGACCTAGGCAAACTGCCTAGGGTGAAAGTGCGAAGACCAATCGAATAGTAAGACAAGTTTTGACCGATCGCCCTAGGCAAGCTTGTATGAAGAAAGGGACCCTTAGGGTCATATGGAAATTCATGAAAAATCGGCTAAGTCCCAAAATTGGGATGTCAGAACTACACTATAAAGTTACCACATCAAGCAAGGCAAAGTACCTAGGTGAACCCTAGGAAGAAACACGGACCAAGTCAGATGGCCTAAGTCAAGAGTATAAGTGACCTAGGCAAAGTTGTATGGCGCTGAGGACCCTGAAAAATCGGGTTAGTGTAGTTAAGACAGGGGAGGTTTCAGGGTCGGCTGGACCTCCTTATTTCGGGTTTTGGCCTCCTCAAGAAGACAGACCTAGGCGAATTGCCTAGGGTGAAACTGCGAAGACCAATCGAATAGTAAGACAAGTTTTGACCGATCGCCCTAGGCAAGCTTGTATGAAGAAAGGGACCCTTAGGGTCATATGGAAATTCATGAAAAATCGGCTAAGTCCCAAAATTGGGATGTCAGAACTACACTAAAAAGTTACCACATCAAGCAAGGCAAAGTACCTAGGTGAACCCTAGGAAGAAACACGGACCAAGTCAGATGGCCTAAGTCAAGAGTATAAGTGACCTAGGCAAAGTTGTATGGCGCTGAGGACCCTGAAAAATCGGGTTAGTGTAGTTAAGACAGGGGAGGTTTCAGGGTCGGCCAGACCTCCTTATTTCGGGTTTTGGCCTCCTCAAGAAGACAGACCTAGGCGAATTGCCTAGGGTGAAACTGCGAAGACCAATCGAATAGTAAGACAAGTTTTGACCGATCGCCCTAGGCAAGCTTGTATGAAGAAAGGGACCCTATGGGTCATATGGAAATTCATGAAAAATCGGCTAAGTCCCAAAATTGGGATGTCAGAACTACACTATAAAGTTACCACATTAGCAAGGCAGACTTGTATGAAGAACGGGACCCAGGTGAAAGTAGCAAATATCCCAAACCGAACATGAATATTATACACACAAGAGTACGAACATAAAGGAACACGGACCAAGCGTGCCGAGAGAATCGGTACTATAGAGCCCTCGTGGTTCTACACAAAGACTTTATGTTAGGGGTTCAAGCCCCATAGTACTCAAACGGTGACAGTAGCAAATATCCCAAACCGAACATGAATATTATACACACAAGAGTACGAACATAAAGGAACACGGACCAAGCGTGCCGAGAGAATCGGTACTATAGAGCCCTCGTGGTTCTACACAAAGACTTTATGTTAGGGGTTCAAGCCCCATAGTACTCAAACGGTGACAGTAGCAAATATCCAAAAACGAACTGGAATTTACATTCTGTTGGTCATGCGGTCGTCCAAAGGGGTCTAGTATCCTGGGATGACAAGCATCACGGGCACAGTCTCGTATCAAAACAGTCGAAGAGGCCCGCGAAAGCTTGCTTTCCATGGCTATGCGATGCACAAATTGAGTTTCTCCGTAGTTATACACAGCGCACAGGTGAAAGTAGCAAATATCCCAAATCGAACATGAATTTTATACACACAAGAGTACAAACATAAAGGAACACGGACCAAGCGTACCGAGAGAATCGGTACTAGAGCCCTTGTGGTTCTACATTGAGAGCCCTCGTGGTTCTACATAGATACTTTATGTTAGGGGTTCCAACCCCATAGTACTAGAACGGTGGAAGTAGCAAATAAACCGAACGTGGAATTTACTTTCTGATGGTCATGCGGTCGTCCAAAGGGGTCTAGTATCCTGGGATGACAAGCATCACGGGCACAGCTCGTATCAAAACAGTCGAAGAGGCCCGCGAAAGCTTGCTTTCCATGGCTATGCGATGCACAAATTGAGTTTACTCACCGTAGTATAAAACGAACGAACCGAACCTATCCGAGTAGGGATAATGGGCGCAGTAACATACTTCTGTGACCCAGCGAGAGTTGAACGAGGTGACATGAACTGTCAGTGGCTTATATCAGATGGGATACATACATGAGATTGCTTTCAAATCTACACTCGAAAACCTAACCAAGTAAAAGCGAACGTGGGGAGGATTCGAAACTGGTAACGAAATCTTAAGCTGGAAAGAGTCATCACTATGGATACATATTATGCGAAACCAATCAAGTGCTCATTACTGATCCAAAACCGAAGAGCACTAGTGAACACCTTAATCTCACCCTAGTTCACATCCAAGTGATCGACCACGTGTGTGAAGCAAAGACCAATCGAATTCCTCAATGGACCGAACACTATGAACAAATGGCCAAAAACGTTATAACTATCCAAACATACTACTATCTAGCGAAAGTCATCACGATGGAACCATACCATGATCTTTAACCTATAGCGCTCACCATATTCCTACCCAGAGTGCAAGTGAACAGATTGCCCACCCTTACCCAGTTCACAACCACGTGATCGACTAACATACCGAGGTTACCACAAGTCAAAGTTATACGTTTACAAGCGCAAGACCAATCGAAAACCCCGAAAGCAATCTCGACCCAAAATGTATTATCCGTGAGTGTAGTCGAGTCTCGTACTCGTCATCTGTAATCGTCGGATAGAATATCCAGTACACGGTTGTCTTTCCAAATGAAATCTACATACAGAACTCGCTCTTGGCAAATGGGTGGCAATGGCGCAATCAGGAGCGAGTTCCCGTCCGGGTGCCAAGTGATTGGCAAATGTCTGGGGGAAAGCAACCATATATTGATTTGTCTGTTAGTGTACTGGGTGTTTGAGGTATGTAGTATCCACGCTTGGTTGGGTGTGTCAGAGGACCATGGATGCGTTCACAACCCCAATTGGGGTACATCGGGAATGATTTTGTGGAACCGATGTGCCCGGCACACACTAAGTTTTGTTGCAAGTTAATAGTGTGCCATGTCCGGGGGGGTTGTGATTAAACTCTGGTGAATTGCGTACTGTGGTGATTGGGGTATGAAAGCCCCGCAGTTGCAATGATCGGACGCGCCTAGCGTGTCCTTTAGTTGATGGTAGGGAAATGAAGGCCCTTGTCAGCTCACCTAAGTATTCATGGAAGTTTGGCATAAGGTCGCTGTGGTAGGGGTATGAAGGCCCCGTCAGCGCATGCACAATCGGGCGCACGTGCGCTTAGCGGAATCGAATGCCGCTCAAGTGCCTGTCCGGTGCATCGGGTGTGTGTGATACGAGGGCAATGAGGTTCGCACGGGGGCTCGCCTCCCGTGTGCTACCGGACTTGACAACATATAGAACGTGGTGTTTGCTCCTCCGGGTGCAATGGGACAATGAACATTCGAACGCAAAGTCGGAATTCTGGTTGATCCTACCAGTAATATACGCTCGTCTCAAAGGTTAAGCCATGCATGTCTAAGTACAAACAGATTTAATGTGAAACCGCATAAGGCTCAGTATAACAGCTATAATTTACGAGATCATCAACCTAGTTACTTGGATAACTGTGGAAAATCTAGAGCTAATACATGCAACATGCCAGGACCCTCGCGGGAACTGGTGCACTTATTAGTCAAACCAATCGCGGGTTCTCCGTGTCATTGAGTTGAAGTCTGGATAATGATGCTGATCGTATGGTCTCGCACCGACGACAGATCTCGCAAATATCTGCCCTATCAACTATGGATGGTAGTATAGAGGACTACCATGGTTGCAACGGGTAACGGGGAATCAGGGTTCGATTCCGGAGAGGGAGCCTGAGAAATGGCTACCACATCCAAGGAAGGCAGCAGGCGCGTAAATTACCCAATCCCGGGACGGGGAGGTAGTGACGAGAAATAACAATATGAAACTCTTTAATGATGTTTCATAATTGGAATGAGTAGAGCATAAATCCTTCTACGAGGATCAAGTGGAGGGCAAGTCTGGTGCCAGCAGCCGCGGTAATTCCAGCTCCACTAGCGTATATTAAAATTGTTGCGGTTAAAACGTTCGAAGTTGATACTTGTCCAACACAGTCCGGCTCCGCCGACCCGGTCAACCCGTGGTCGGTGGGCCAAGTCGGAATCTGGTTGCGACTCAATGGTGTGGTAGGGCACCAAGTCTGTGTCATGGTGTGCCCTTCAACGGGTGCAAGTGTAACATAGAGCTCGACCGCTCACGTTTACCTTGAACAAATTAGAGTGCTTAAAGCAGGGTGCCCAAACGCCCTAGAATAATCTTGCATGGAATAATGGAATACGACCTTGGTCTAATCTTTCATTGGTTTGTACTCAGACCGGAGGTAATGATTAACAGAAGTAGTTGGGGACACTAGTATTACGGCGCGAGAGGTGAAATTCGTAGACCGTCGTAAGACTAACTAAAGCGAAGGCATTTGTCAAGGATGCTTTCTTTAATCAAGAACGAAAGTTAGAGGATCGAAGGCGATTAGATACCGCCCTAGTTCTAACCGTAAACGATGCCAACTAGCAATTGGGAGACGCTACAACCAGGTGCTCTCAGTAGCTTCCGGGAAACCAAAGTCAGGTTCCGGGGGAAGTATGGTTGCAAAGTTGAAACTTAAAGGAATTGACGGAAGGGCACCACAATGAAATGGAGCTTGCGGTTCAATTTGACTCAACACGGGAAAACTTACCAGGTCCGAACTTATGGAGGTGAGACAGATTAATAGCTCTTTCTCAAATTTAAGGGTAGTGGTGCATGGCCGTTCTTAGTTCGTGGATTGATTTGTCTGGTTAATTCCGATAACGAACGTGACTCACATATGCTAACTAGAACGCAGTCAGCGTTAATGCGTCGATGCCGATTGGAACGGGTTAGGACCTTTCGGTGGAGTATGACCTGACACCTTCGCTGTTCGTGTGCGCAAGTGCACTTACGGTACGCTGCTTAGCAGGACAATTTGTGTTTAGCAAAATGAGATCGAGCGATAACAGGTCCGTGATGCCCTTAGATGTTCTGGGCTACACGCGTGCTACAATGTGGGTAGCAGCGTGTCTCCTATTCCGAGAGGAACGGGAAATCACTCAAATACTCACTTAGTAGGGATTATGGATTGCAATGGTCCATATGAACTCGGAACTTCTAGTAAGTGCTGGTCATCAGCCAGCGTTGAATACGTCCCTGCCCTTTGTACACACCGCCCGTCGCTACTACCGATGGATTATTTAGTGAGGTCTTTGGAGATGATCGTTCGCTGGATCCTCGTGAACCGCGTCTGCTTTATCGAAGTTGACCGAACTTGATGATTTAGAGGAAGTAAAAGTCGTAACAAGGTTTCCGTAGGTGAACCTGCGGAAGGATCATTAGTGGCCAAGTGATCCTTCCAGAAGTCCGAACCTGCGGGTTGAGACTTCGGCACAAGTTGCCATATGATAATTGACGAAACACTATAGAAGTCCGAACCTGCGGGTTGAGACTTCGGCACAAGTTGCCATATGAAAGTTGACGAAACACTATGAAGTCCGAACCTGCGGGTTGAGACTTAGGCACACGTTGCCTTATACATGACTTCGAACAAATACACAAGTCCGAACCTGCGGGTTGAGACTTAGGCACACGTTGCCTTATACATGACTTCGAACAAATACACAAGTCCGAACCTGCGGGTTGAGACTTAGGCACAAGTTGCCATATGAAAGTTGACGAAACACTAACAAGTCCGAACCTGCGAGTTGAGACTTAGGCACACGTTGCCTTATACATGACTTCGAACAAATACACAAGTCCGAACTTGCGGGTTGAGACTTAGGCACAAGTTGCCTTATACATACATTGGCCAAATAAACAGAAGTCCGAACCTGCGGGTTGAGACTTAGGCACAAGTTGCCATATTATATTCGATCAAACACTAAGTAGTCCGAACCTGCGGGTTGAGACTCAAGACCGTAACAAGATGTCACTATACAAGTCCTAACCTAAGGGTTGAGACTTAATGCGATCTAGATACCAAGTTGACATCCAATACCTGTTGAGCAAAACCAAAGATTCCCTGTTCTCGAATGATTACACTATATAACAGGGAATCATGAAGAAATCAAGCAAGCGTGAAACAAAGTCATCACTTGGGCATGCTCGATAGCCAACCACATGACCTTAACCTAAGAGAGCATGCAAACCACATGATACCTATAAACGATTAACCCGCCCTAGTTCAATCGTTCACCAAGTGATGACTTCAGTATGGCTAAGAGAAAAACTTTTAAATGGGAAAAACTCTAAGTCCGAACCTCCGGGTTGAGACTTCCGCGTCGGAGGTGGGCGCACCTCCTATCCGAAAGATGGTGAATCAAGGGTGTTCGATCAGCAATGGTCGGATGCCCCGTCGTAGTCCAACTATGACAATCAAAGTCAAGACCTCCGGGTTGAGACTTTCCGCGAGTACAAGCATAAAGGAACACGGACCAAGCCGTACCGAGAGAATCGGTACTAGAGCCCTTGTGGTTCTACATTGAGAGAGCCCTCGTGGTTCTCATTAGGGGCTTTATGCAAGTCGTACTCAATACTGTGGTGTGAAGTATAAAGTATAGTCTTCGCCTGGTCCACGCTGCTTCGGCGGTCCTGGGTAAGATAGTTCATTCTAGCTTGCCCTATAGTGGAATGAGGACACTTAATGCTTCGTCTTTTAGCGGCGGCTAGACTCCTCCTCACGGGGAACGAGTTGACGCACACAGCGGCGGCTTACGCACTATGGCAATCATGGATGCCTGAAGATTCCGTGAAGTTCTCCCCTGGTCCACGCTGCCTCGGCAGTCCTGGGTAAAATGGAATATTTCCAGCTTGCCCTATAGTGGAAGAGGACTATCCAACAATACAAAGTCAAGACCTCCGGGTTGAGACTTTCCGCGTCGGTGGTGTCGCGCACCGCCTATCCGAAAGATGGTGTAACAGGGGTGTTCGATCAGCAATGGTCGGATGCCCCGTCATAGTCCAACTATGACAACCAAAGTCAAGACCTCCGGGTTGAGACTTTCCGCGTCCGGAGGTACGCGTACCGCCTACCCGAAAGATGGTGTGCTTCTGGGGTATTCGATGAGTCGGATACCCCGTCGTAGTCCAACTATGACAATACAAAGTCAAGACCTCCGGGTTGAGACTTCCGCGTCGGAGGTGCGCGCACCGCCTACCCGAAAGATGATGAATCAGGGGTGTTCGATCAGCAATGGTCGGATGCCCCGTCGTAGTCCAACTATGACAATCAAAGTCAAGACCTCCGGGTTGAGACTTCCGCGTCCGGAGGTACGCGTACCGCCTACCCGAAAGATGGTGAATCAGGGGTGTTCGATCAGCAATGGTCGGATGCCCCGTCGTAGTCCAACTATGACAATCAAAGTCAAGACCTCCGGGTTGAGACTTTCTGCGAGTACAAGCATAAAGGAACACGGACCAAGCCGTACCGAGAGAATCGGTACTAGAGCCCTCGTGGTTCTACATTGAGAGAGCCCTCGTGGTTCTCATTAGGGGCTTTATGCAAGTCGTACTCAAAACTGTGGTGTGAAGTATAAAGTATAGAGTCCTCCACTGGTCCACGCTGCTCCGGCGGTCCTGGGTAAGATAGTTCATTCTAGCTTGCCCTATGTGGAAGAGGACTCAATACCCTACCTGTTGAGCTTGAAACAAAGTCATCACTTGGGCATGCTCTATAGCCAACCACATGACATTAACCTAAGAGAGCATGCAGCGTATTATCCCAATGCAAAGTAAACGATAGACTCGCCCTAGTTCAGTGCTTCAACCAAGTGATGACTTCAATATGGCTAGTGTGTGAAGTATAAAGTATAGTCCTCCCCTGGTCCACACTGCTTCGGCGGTCCTGGGTAAGATAGTTAGTTCTAGCTTGCCCTATGTGGAAGAGGACACCATACTTAATACTGTGGTGTTATGAACAAAGTATAGTCCTAAACTGGTCCACGCTGCTTCGGCGGTCCTGGGTAAGATAGTTCATTCTAGCTTGCCCTATGTGGAAGAGGGCATACAAGACAAAGTATAGTTCTCCCCTGGTCCACGCTGCTTCGGCGGTCCTGGGTAAGATAGTTAATTCTAGCTTGCCCTATGTGGAAGAGAGCATACATGAACCAAGAACGAAGGTTATGATCGAGGAATGATTCGACAACTAACCGATGGTATGAAATGTGTAGAATTCAAGCAAGCACACAATCAAGTCATCACTTGGGCATGCTCGATAGCCAACCCTATGACATTAACCTAGTAGAGCATGCGAAAACCAATATATATATGTAAACGATGCCTCCCTAGTTCAGCGCTTCAACCAAGTGATGACTTCAGAATGGCTAAATCAAATCGGTTCAAAACATACCATCGGTACCCTATTGAAACACACAAGTCGATATCAAACCTCTTAATTGTGTAGTCCTCCACTGGTCCACGCCGCTGCGGCGGTCCTGGGTAAGATAGTTCATTCTAGCTTGCCCTATGTGGAAGAGGGCACATTACTCAATACTGTGGTGTTATGAACAAAGTATAGTCCTCCACTGGTCCACGCTGCTTCGGCGGTCCTGGGTAAGATAGTTCATTCTAGCTTGCCCTATGTGGAAGAGGGCATACAAGACAAAGTATAGTTCTCCCCTGGTCCACGCTGCTTCGGCGGTCCTGGGTAAGATAGTTAATTCTAGCTTGCCCTATGTGGAAGAGAGCATACATGAACCAAGAACGAAGGTTATGATCGAGGAATGATTCGACAACTAACCGATGGTATGAAATGTGTAGAATTCAAGCAAGCACACAATCAAGTCATCACTTGGGCATGCTCGATAGCCAACCCTATGACATTAACCTAGTAGAGCATGCGAAAACCAATATATATATGTAAACGATGCCTCCCTAGTTCAGCGCTTCAACCAAGTGATGACTTCAGAATGGCTAAATCAAATCGGTTCAAAACATACCATCGGTACCCTATTGAAACACACAAGTCGATATCAAACCTCTTAATTGTGTAGTCCTCCACTGGTCCACGCCGCTGCGGCGGTCCTGGGTAAGATAGTTCATTCTAGCTTGCCCTATGTGGAAGAGGGCACATTACTCAATACTGTGGTGTTATGAACAAAGTATAGTCCTCCTCTGGTCCACGCTGCTTCGGCGGTCCTGGGTAAGATAGTTAATTCTAGCTTGCCCTATGTGGAAGAGGGCATACAAGACAAAGTATAGTTCTCCCCTGGTCCACGCTGCTTCGGCGGTCCTGGGTAAGATAGTTAATTCTAGCTTGCCCTATGTGGAAGAGAGCATACATGAACCAAGAACGAAGGTTATGATCGAGGAATGATTCGACAACTAACCGATGGTATGAAATGTGAAGAATTCAAGCAAGCACACAATCAAGTCATCACTTGGGCATGCTCGATAGCCAACCTCATGACATTAACCTAGTAGAGCATGCAAAAACCAATATATATGTAAACGATGCCTCCCTAGTTCAGCGCTTCAACCAAGTGATGACTTCAGAATGGCTAAATCAAATCGGTTCAAAACATACCATCGGTACCCTATTGAAACACACAAGTCGATATCAAACCTCATGATTGTGTAGTCCTCCACTGGTCCACGCCGCTTCGGCCGTCCTGGGTAAAATGGAACATTCCAGCTTGCCCTATGTGGAAGAGGGCACATTACTCAATACTGTGGTGTGAAGTATAAAGTTCAGTTCTCCCCTGGTCCACGCTGCTTCGGCGGTCCTGGGTAAGATAGTTCATTCTAGCTTGCCCTATGTGGAAGAGGACACTTAATACTTCGTCTCTAAGCGGCGGCTTGACTCCTCCCTACGGGGAACGGGTTTACGCGCACAGCGGCGGCTTACGCACTATGGCAGTCATGGATGCCTTACGTTTCTATGAAAAGTGTGTTCCTCCCCTGGTCCACGCTGCTTCGGCAGTCCTGGGTAAGATAGTTAGTTCTAGCTTGCCCTATGTGGAAGAGGACACGTAGACTTACTGTGGTGTGAAGTATAAAGTTCAGTTCTCCCCTGGTCCACGCCGCTTCGGCCGTCCTGGGTAAAATGGATTCATCCAGCTTGCCCTATGTGGAATGAGGACACTTTATGCTTCGTCTCTAAGCGGCGGCTTGCTCCTCCCTACGGGGAACGGGTATACGCGCACAGCGGCGGCTTACGTTATGGCAGTCATGGATGCCTTACGTTTCCATGAAAAGTGTGTTCCTCCCCTGGTCCACGCTGCTTCGGCAGTCCTGGGTAAGATAGTTAGTTCTAGCTTGCCCTATGTGGAAGAGGACACGTAGACTTACTGTGGTGTGAAGTATAAGGTTCAGTTCTCCCCTGGTCCACGCCGCTTCGGCCGTCCTGGGTAAAATGGATTCATCCAGCTTGCCCTATGTGGAATGAGGACACTTTATGCTTCGTCTCTAAGCGGCGGCTTGCTCCTCCCTACGGGGAACGGGTATACGCGCACAGCGGCGGCTTACGCAAGTTAGTCACCCTCGGCAGTGGATCACTCGGCTCATGGATCGATGAAGACCGCAGCTAACTGCGCGTCATAATGTGAACTGCAGGACACATGAACA
>NW_026689785.1:730000-767500 GCF_943734765.1 Anopheles ziemanni | reverse complement strand
AAGGACTTGGAGTGCCGGGACGGGTTGGCGGATCCATCACTCTGAGTATGCCGGGTTGATACTTGGGGTTGGTTTGGTTTTGGTGACCCAATACTAGATGTACCATCTCGGTGGTATGTCAGTATCACCTATACTCCAGACCACTTGCATGGTTAGCAAGCGTTGTGATCTAATGGCCCAACCGGGCAAACACTTTGGGTTCGCAAGGACTTAGAGTGCCGGGACGGGTTGGCGGATCCAACACTCTGGGTACCTCCGGGTACTTGGGGTTGGTTGAGGACTTGGTGAACAAACACTTGATATACACTCTCCGGATGTACTTCGGGTGTCACCTGTTGTCCGAGACCACTTGCATGGTTAGCAAGCGTTGTGATTCAATGGCCCTACCGGGCAAACACTTTGGGTTCGCAAGGACTTGGAGTGCCGGGACGGGTTGGCGGATCCAACACTCTGGGTACCTCCGGGTACTTGGGGTTGGTTGAGGACTTGGTGAACAAACACTTGATATACACTCTTCGGATGTACTTCGGGTGTCACCTGTTGTCCGAGGCCACTTGCATGGTTAGCAAGCGTTGTGGTCTAATGGCCCTACCGGGCAAACACTTTGGGTTCGCAAGGACTTGGAGTGCCGGGACGGGTTGGCGGATCCAACACTCTGGGTACCTCCGGGTACTTGGGGTTGGTTGAGGACTTGGTGAACAAACACTTGATATACACTCTCCGGATGTACTTCGGGTATCGCCTGTTGTCCGAGACCACTTGCATGGTTAGCAAGCGTTGTGGTCTAATGGCCCTACCGGGCAAACACTTTGGGTTCGCGAGGACTTAGAGTGCTGGTAGTGGTTGGCGGACCCAACACTCTGGGTACCTCCGGGTACTTGGGGTTGGTTGAGGACTTGGTGAGCAAACACTTGATATACACTCTTCGGATGTACTTCGGGTATCGCCTGTTGTCCGAGACCACTTGCATGGTTAGCAAGCGTTGTGGTCTAATGGCCCTACCGGGCAAACACTTTGGGTTCGCGAGGACTTAGAGTGCTGGTAGTGGTTGGTGGACCCAACACTCTGGGTACCTCCGGGTACTTGGGGTTGGTTGAGAACTTGGTGAAGATACCCCTGTCACCTTGTTCGAGGCCACTTGCATGGTCGCAAGCGTTGTGATACAATGGCCCTACCGGGCAAACACTTTGGGTTCGCAAGGACTTGGAGTGCTGGTAGTGGTTGGCGGGTCCAACACTCTGGGTACCTCCGGGTACTTGGGGTTGGTTGAGGACTTGGTGAACAAACACTTGATATACACTCTTCGGATGTACTTCGGGTATCGCCTGTTGTCCGAGACCACTTGCATGGTCAACGGTTGAGGTGGTGATGGCGGGTCGGTGCTGTAGGGTGCCGGCCTGTTGGCTGCCTTGGCCGGGTTGGTTGGTTAACACTTGATTGAGCTTGCACCCGAGGGTAATGGCACTTGAAGGTGGGTACCGGCCGGCTGACCTGGTGTGATGGTTGGTTGGTGAACACTTGGCGGTACTTGCACTTGGCTGTGCTTGGACTTGAAGGTGGGATCCGGCTGGCCTAGGCCATTGGTGGTTGGTTGGTGGGTTAGCCCTTAGCTGGGCTGGCTGGCTGGCTGGCCATCGGTGGTGTGGTGTGGTGTGGTGTGTGGAGTCGAGCATCGCGCGCCGTTGCCTTCTTCGGAGTGTTGTGGGTACGCAAGTGCTTGCAGTGCAAAGAGGTTGGTGATGGAGTGACATTGCCTTCACCATGGAGTTGCGGGTACTTAGGTACTTGCAAGGAGATGGTGGTATGGTGGTGTTGCGTGTGTGGTGTTCGATTAGAAAGATATAATTTCTAAGTCCGGATTAGTGCTGTCAGTGGGGCCCCCGCTAACAGGTCCTGCACGGCCACCGTGGGGCTTGACTTGGCGCTATTCCGGACTTGGGGCGATCACGATGTCCCCGTGCGGGACTTAGAAGATGGAAGAACACAAGTACCCTTATCCCATGACTTGTGAGCGATTGGCATACGTTACCACATGAAGAGAAAAATTGGCTAAGTCCCGGATCCATATTATATGAACAGAATAATCGGCTAAGTCCCGGATCCATATTATATGAAGAGAAATATCGGCTAAGTCCAGGATCCATATTATATGAAACGAAAAATCGGCTAAGTCGCGGATCCATATTATATGAAGAGAAAAATCGGCTAAGTCCAGGATCCATATATTATAACCTAATAATCGGCTAAGTCCAGGATCCATATATAATAACCTAATAATCGGCTAAGTCCAGGATCCATATTATATGAAGAGAAAAATCGGCTAAGTCCAGGATCCATATATGATAACCTAATAATCGGCTAAGTCCAGGATCCATATTATATGAAGAGAAAAATCGGCTAAGTCCAGGATCCATATATAATAACCTAATAATCGGCTAAGTCCAGGATCCATATAACATGAAGAGAAAAATCGGCTAAGTCCCAGATTGGGTCTGTCAGAAATACACTTCCAAGTTACCACACAAGCAAGCAAGATGGCCTAGTGATGGATCCATATGATATGAAGAGAAAAATCGGCTAAGTCCAGGATCCATATAATATGAAGAAAAAAATCGGCTAAGTCCCAGATTGGGTCTGTCAGAAATACACTTCCAAGTTACCACACAAGCAAGCAAGATGGCCTAGTGATGGATCCATATGATATGAAGAGAAAAATCGGCTAAGTCCCAGATTGGGTCTGTCAGAAATACACTTCCAAGTTACCACACACGCAAGCAAGATGGCCTAGTGATGGATCCATATGATATGAAGAGAAAAATCGGCTAAGTCCCAGATTGGGTCTGTCAGAAATACACTTCCAAGTTACCACACAAGCAAGCAAGATGGCCTAGTGATGGATCCATATGATATGAAGAGAAAAATCGGCTAAGTCCAGGATCCATATAATATGAAGAGAAAAATCGGCTAAGTCCCAGATTGGGTCTGTCAGAAATACACTTCCAAGTTACCACACAAGCAAGCAAGATGGCCTAGTGATGGATCCATATGATATGAAGAGAAAAATCGGCTAAGTCCCAGATTGGGTCTGTCAGAAATACACTTCCAAGTTACCACACAAGCAAGCAAGATGGCCTAGTGATGGATCCATATGATATGAAGAGAAAAATCGGCTAAGTCCAGGATCCATATAATATGAAGAGAAAAATCGGCTAAGTCCCAGATTGGGTCTGTCAGAAATACACTTCCAAGTTACCACACAAGCAAGCAAGATGGCCTAGTGATGGATCCATATAATATGCAGAGAAAAATCGACTAAGTCCCAGATTGGGTCTGTCAGACATACACTATCAAGTTACCACACAAGCAAGCAAGATGGCCTAGTGATGGATCCATATGATATGAAGAGAAAAATCGGCTAAGTCCCAGATTGGGTCTGTCAGAAATACACTTCCAAGTTACCACATGAGCAAGCAAGATGGCCTAGTGATGGATCCATATAATATGCAGAGAAAAATCGGCTAAGTCCCAGATTGGGTCTGTCAGAAATACACTTCCAAGTTACCACATGAGCAAGCAAGTTACCACATGAAGAGAAAGCCGGCAAAGTCTGGGAATGTTACCACATGAACTGGAAAATGGGCAAAAACCTACCTTCACAGGGAACGTGAATAAGTAAGGCTGTAGACATCGGATCGACAAGCCAAAGACTGATATGGAAAGGAAATGAGTAGTACTAGCTTTCCTGAGAGTTGCAGAGCTTAGACTGCATATGAACGAAAGTTATTAAGCGTCAAAGTCAGAGAAGTTACCCAAAGGAACACAAGTTCCAACTTAGAGCATGTATACCGCCTAGACGGTAAGAGGTACGGCCAGGCTGAGGAATAAGGAAATGTTGGCCAACATGTTCCCTAACTATCCCCCGAAGACCGCAAAGCAATCCAACATCAACCAAGAAAGTTATAGCCCGATCAAGGAAACACCTACTTTGCACCGATATTGCACCAAATACATGTACCAAGCACCTTCGGTTGCATACCTGCAGGGGTTTACCATAGTAGGCCATGGAAGACCGATATACCGAACATAATCACTTTCTATCTCCTCGGGTGTTTGAGATAGCGCTTTGCGGTACAAGAACGAAAGTTAGACTTTATCTTGGTGCATCTTTTTGCCCAAGATCACAAGACCCTATCTACCAAGGCAAGAAAGTTGTGTGGGGACAAAATGTCCAAAAGTGCCCAAAGTGGCACACTTGAACCATATATTCGAGAAAAACACAAGTGTGGGCCCGAGCTAGCAAGTTGAAATGTTCTGACCGTCAGTAGCCCTAGTTGAGGTGCACTTATCATTATATGAGGCCAACGTGCCAGCTAGTCTCTAAAGGGGCGATATGGGTGTTCCAAGGTTTGTACCCAATTGAGGAAAAAACAGGGTAAGGTACGGTGTACCGCGAATAACTCGGGCTATAGATGTCCGATCGATGAGTTTGGCATATGTATGGAAAGGTCTCGACGAGACCTAACTACCCTGAAAGTATGAAGGCAAAGACTTGAATGACCGGGAAGTTATTAAGTGCACAAGTGGTAAAGTTGCACCAAAGTCCATGTTACCCGAAGTGGTACATGAACACCCAATATTCGACCAAAACACAAGTTTAGAGACGAGCTAGCGAGCTACATTGTTCAGACCGTCAGTAGCCCGCATCAAGACACGCATTTCATTATATTGAGCCTAGCCGCTAGCTCGACTCGAAGTCGGTCATATGGTTGGTTGTTGGTTTGGACCGACCACGTGGTGTACCAAGGTGATGTACCTTTCATGAATTAAAACTCTGGCTGTATGGCACTGAGCGACAAGCTAAGGTGTGATTTGGAATAGTCTTGAGTGGGACTATTTAGGAAAAATGCGAACAAAAAATCACAAAGTCCTTGGGCGAAGCTATTAGCGAAACATAGAGCAAATTGGTACCAAAAACTATGGAAATGGGACTTGAGTCAAAAATAACCGCAAGTTGGAGAAGAGATAGCAAGCTTGCGTAGAACAATTATATTTGGTGCATGGTATCACCAACAAAAAAGTATATGGGGCCAAGGTGCTGGCTGGCCTCCAAAGTGGAGATATGGGCGATCCAACGTTTGTACCCAAGTACGAACAAGTATGGAAAAAACAGGGTAAGGTACCAAGTACCATTAATAACTTCGGCTGTAGATGGCCGAGCGAGGCATACGGCTCACCGTTGGAAAGGTCTTGGGGAGACCTATCTACCCTGAAAGTTTCATGAGGCTGAGTTGAAATACCACGGAGATATTAGGTGATGATTGTCCAATTCGGGGACCAAGTCGCAGGAAATGGCACTTGACCAAAATCACCCTTGGAAGGTGAATACCGGCTTACCGGTAAGAGATAGCGACTTGGCGTAGAATATTCATAAGTTGGGCGTGTAGAGACGCAACTTTTATTATATGGGGCCAACCCGGTCAGGGTGCTCCAAGTCGGTTGTTTCGTCGGTTTATGGTTTGGGCCGACCACGTGGTGTACCAAGTTGAGGTACCTTTCATGAATTATAACTCGGTCAGTTTGCCACCGAGCGACAAGCTGCGGTGTGTTTTGGAATGGTCTTGAGTAGGACTATCAAGGAAAAATACCAATCGAAAATCAGCTTGTCCATGGCCGAAGCTATTAGTGAAACATATAGCAAAATGGGTCCAAAAACGAATGAAATGGGAATTGGACCAAGAATAACGGCAAGTTGGAGAAGAGATAGCAAGTTGACGTAGAACAATTATGTTTGGTGCATGGTATGACCAACAAAAAAGTATATGGGGCCAAGGTGCTGGCTGGCCTCCAAAGTGGAGATATGGGCGATCCAAAGTTTGTACCCAAGTACGAACAAGTATGGAAAAAACAGGGTAAGGTACCAAGTACCATTAATAACTTCGGCTGTAGATGGCCGAGCAAGACAAACGGCATACCGTTGGAAAGGTCTTGGGGAGACCTATCTACCCTGAAAGTTTCATGAGGCTGAGTTGAAAGACCACGGAGATATTAGGTGATGATGGTCCAATTCGGGGACCAAGTCGCAGGAAATGGCACTTGACCAAAATCACCCTTGGAAGGTGAATACCGGCTTACCGGTAAGAGATAGCGACTTGGCGTAGAATATTCATACGTTTGGCAGGTAAGGACGCAACTTTCATTATATGGAAGCAACCCGGTCAGGGTGCTCCAAGTCGGTCGTTTGGTCGGTTTATGTTTTGGGCCGACCATGTGCTGTAACAGGTTGAGGTACCTTTCATGAATTATAACTCGGTCAGTTTTTCACCGAGCGACAAGTTACGCTGTGATTTTAATTCTCTTGAGTAAAACTATTACGGAAAAATACGAACAGAAAATCAGCATGTTGGTGGGCGAAGCTATTAGTGAAACATAGAGCAACAAGGGTCCAAAAACGAATGAAATGGGACTTGAACCAAGAATAACGGCAAGTTGGAGACGAGGTAGCAAGTTGGCGTAGAATATTTATAAACTGTGCATTATATGACCAACCAAAAAGTATATGAGGCCAAGGTGCTGGCTGGCCTCCAAAGTGGAGATATGGGCGATCCAAAGTTTGTACCCAAGTACGAACAAGTATGGAAAAAACAGGGTAAGGTACCAAGTACCATTAATAACTTCGGCTGTAGATGGCCGAGCAAGACAAACGGCATACCGTTGGAAAGGTCTTGGGGAGACCTATCTACCCTGCAAGTTTCATGAGGCTGAGTTGAAAGACCACGGAGATATTAGGTGATGATGGTCCAATTCGGGGACCAAGTCGCAGGAAATGGCACTTGACCAAAATCACCCTTGAAAGATGAATACCGGCTGACCGGTAAGAGATAGCGACTTGTCGTAGAATATTTATATGTTGGACGTTGGAAGACGCAACTTTCATTATATGGGAGCAACCCGGTCAGGGTGCTCCAAGTCGGTCGTTTGGTCGGTTTATGATTTGGGCCGACCATGTGCTGTACCAGGTAGAGGTACCTTTCATGAATTATAAATCGGTCAGTTTGCCACCGACCGACAAGTCACGGTGTGATTTCAAATGGTCCTGAGTGGAACTATTACGGAAAAATACGAATAGAAAATCAGCATGTTGGTGGGCGAAGCTATTAGTGAAACATAGAGCAACAAGGGTCCAAAAACGAATGAAATGAGACTTGGACCAAGAATAACGGCAAGTTGGAGACGAGTTAGCAAGTTGGCGTAGAATATTTATAAACTGTGCATAATATGACCAACAAAAAAGTATATGAGGCCAAGGTGCTTGCTGGCCTCCAAAGTGGAGATATGGGCGATCCAAAGTTTGTACCCAAGTACGAACAAGTATGGAAAAAACAGGGTAAGGTACCAAGTACCATTAATAACTTCGGCTGTAGATGGCCGAGCAAGACAAACGGCATACCGTTGGAAAGGTCTTGGGGAGACCTATCAACCCTGAAAGTTTCATGAGGCTGAGTGGAAAGACCACGGAGATATTAGGTGATGATGGTCCAATTCGGGGACCAAGTCGCAGGAAATGGCACTTGACCAAAATCACCCTTGAAAGATGAATACCGGCTGACCGATAAGAGATAGCGACTTGTCGTAGAATATTTATATGTTGGACGTTGGAAGACGCAACTTTCATTATATGGGAGCAACCCGGTCAGGGTGCTCCAAGTCGGTCGTTTGGTCGGTTTATGATTTGGGCCGACCATGTGCTGTACCAGGTAGAGGTACCTTTCATGAATTATAACTCGGTCAGTTTGCCACCGAGCGACGAGTTGCGGGGTGTTCTGGAATGGTTTTGAGTGGAACTATCAAGGAAAAATAAAAATAGAAAATCAGCTTGTCCATGGCCGAAGCTATTAGTGAATCATATAGCAAAATGGGTCCAAAAACGAACGAAATGGGACTTGTACCAAGAATAACGGCAAGTTGGAGAAGAGATAGCAAGTTGGCGTAGAACAATTATAAACTGTGCATGGTATGACCAACAAAAAAGTATATGTGGCCCAGGCGGTAGCTGGCCTCCAAAGTGGAGATATGGGTGATTCATGGCTTGCACCCAAGTATGGCAAAAACTGGTAGAGGTACCTTTCATGAATTATAACTCAGGCTGTATGGCACTTAGCGGGACGCTTGACTCTGGTATGTAATAGTCCTGAGTGGGACTATCAAGGAAAAATACGAACAAAAAATAACCATGTCCACGGACGAAGGTATTAGCGAAACTTAGAGCGAAATTGCGACCAAAACGCTGGAAATGGCCCTTGAACCAAGTATACCGTCAAGGCGGTACGAGATAGCGAGTTGACGTAGAACATTTATAAGTTTGCCTTTACGAGACAAAAGTTTAGTTATATGGGGTCAACCCGCCCAGGGTTGTCCAAGTCGGTCATATGGCTGATCGAAATTTTCGACCAAGTACTGAGAAAACAGGGTAAGGTACCAAGTACCTCGAATAACTTCGGCTGTAGATGTCCGAGCGAAGCAAACGGCATAGCGTTGGAAAGGTCTTGAAGTGCTCTAAACACCCTGAAAGTATGAGAACGCTATCTGGAAAACTCGTGGAGATATTAGCGAAACATAGGGCCCAAAAGATACCAAGTCGCAGGAAATGGGCCCTCCAAGAACACCCTAAAATCCCAATTACGGCTAAGTTGCAGGCCAGCTAGCGAAGTGAAATGTTCTAGACATAACTAGAACACGTTGATGCGCAACTTTTTGAATCAGAACTTTTTTCGATATCTGGCCCCCAAAGGGGGGATATGGGCGATCCAACGATTTTTCC
Source organism: Anopheles ziemanni (assembly GCF_943734765.1). Lineage (NCBI taxonomy): Eukaryota > Metazoa > Arthropoda > Insecta > Diptera > Culicidae > Anopheles > Anopheles ziemanni. The sequence continues at coordinate 758,682 of NW_026689785.1, read as the reverse complement.
AAGTTTCGGTACTTTTTACGGTATCGCTCATAGCTCCGGCTGTATGCAAGCAAATGGCAATCTAAGACATGATTTGGAAAGGTTTTGAGTAGTACTAACTTACGTTAGAACACAGCGAAGCGCTATCGGTTCATGGCAAGGCCGATATAAGCAGTCAAAAATGAAAAATGTTGACAAAATGAACAAAAATTACCTTGGTACGCGAATAGTGGCCAGGGATGAAGAGGTACGAAGGTGGTGGGGAATAATTATAATTAGGAATTGGTACGATCTATAAGTTTGCCGAAGACCGCAAAGCGCTCAGACCCATAGAAAGTGGCCATTTGGGCCGAACAGTGCGTGCAAAGAGGTGAAAAAGCAAAAATTGCACTTTGATGGGCGATTTGCGGGGGGAAGGAGGGGTCGGAGGGGTAAATGTCTCATGGCCAAAAAGTCTTATCTCATCAAGATCTAAAACATTGCCGAAGACCGCAAAGCGCTAGCTCGCAATCGAAAAATCGCGATTTTGAAAATTTTCTAAGTGTTGGGCCCCCTAAGGAAAAGTAACAAAAATCACCTTTGGCCCCAATTTTGAGCATGAAGGAGTCGTTTCCGAGGCATGGTGTCTTCGGCAAAAAGTTTCATCTACTCGAGTACTTACGACTAGTCAAATAAAAAATTGAGAAACACAAACGGTATGGCTATGCCGAAGCTCGATACACCCGAAAAAATCAAAAAAAAGTCGAAAATGTCGAAAAATGAGAAAACCCTATATTCGTACTTTACTCGAGCCCTAAATATTGAAAAGTGAAACCCGCGATCGATTTGGAACAAAAAATTGACCTAGGCAAAAATGTATGACGTTCCGCACCTTTGAAAAATCTGGTAAGTGTATTTTAGACAGACTCGAAAAAAGTCGCCCCGAGTCCCCTTACGTTGAAAATCCGAAAAAGTCGAAATTGTTGAAAATGTTAAAAAGCCTCTTTTGGTGGTCCATGGCACCACTAGATATTGAAAAGTGAGGTCCGCGGCCAATCCGGAAGAAAAAGTTAGCTAGGCAAACTTGTATGTCGGTCGATACAAAAAACGGCTCGGTGAGTGTATTTTCGACAGGCTTCAAAAAACAATCCTTTCTCCATAAAATTTCAATCGATTTTTAAAATTTCGAGATAGCGCTTTGGTGTCTTCGGCAATAATGTAGAAATCGGGTTTTTAAACACATTTTACTTTTGGGTTTTTTTCGATCCGTCGCTTGGTTCGCCCGCAATCGCGAGAAAACGAAAAAACACGTTTACAAAATTCCGGACGAATTTTGTGAACGCCGTCCATACATTTTCGATCGATTTTTAAAATTTCAAGATAGCGCTTTGGTGTCTTCGGCAATAATGTAGAAATCGGGTTTTTAAACACATTTTACTTTTGGCTTTTTTTCGATCCGACGCTTAGTTCGCGCGCAATCGAGAGAAAACGGAAAAACACGTTTACAAAATTCCGGACGAATTTTGTGATCGCCGTCCATACATTTTCGATCGATTTTTAAAATTTCGAGATAGCGCTTTGGTGTCTTCGGCAATAATGTAGAAATCGGGTTTTTAAACACATTTTACTTTTGGGTTTTTTTCGATCCGTCGCTTGGTTCGCCCGCAATCGCGAGAAAACGAAAAAACACGTTTACAAAATTCCGGACGAATTTTGTGAACGCCGTCCATACATTTTCGATCGATTTTAAAAATTTCGAGATAGCGCTTTGGTGTCTTCGGCAATAATGTAGAAATCGGGTTTTTAAAGACATTTTACTTTTGGGTTTTTTTCGATCCGACGCTTAGTTCGCCCGCAATTGAGAGAAAACGGAAAAACACGTTTACAAAATTCCGGACGAATTTTGTGAACGCCGTCCATACATTTTCGATCGATTTTTAAAATTTCGAGATAGCGCTTTGGTGTCTTCGGCAATAATGTAGAAATCGGGTTTTTAAACACATTTTACTTTTGGGTTTTTTTCGATCCATCGCTTGGTTCGCCCGCAATCGCGAGAAAACGAAAAAACACGTTTACAAAATTCCGGACGAATTTTGTGAACGCCGTCCATACATTTTCGATCGATTTTTAAAATTTCAAGATAGCGCTTTGGTGTCTTCGGCAATAATGTAGAAATCGGGTTTTTAAACACATTTTACTTTTGGCTTTTTTTCGATCCGACGCTTAGTTCGCGCGCAATCGAGAGAAAACGGAAAAACACGTTTACAAAATTCCGGACGAATTTTGTGATCGCCGTCCATACATTTTCGATCGATTTTTAAAATTTCGAGATAGCGCTTTGGTGTCTTCGGCAATAATGTAGAAATCGGGTTTTTAAACACATTTTACTTTTGGGTTTTTTTCGATCCGTCGCTTGGTTCGCCCGCAATCGCGAGAAAACGAAAAAACACGTTTACAAAATTCCGGACGAATTTTGTGAACGCCGTCCATACATTTTCGATCGATTTTAAAAATTTCGAGATAGCGCTTTGGTGTCTTCGGCAATAATGTAGAAATCGGGTTTTTAAAGACATTTTACTTTTGGGTTTTTTTCGATCCGACGCTTAGTTCGCCCGCAATTGAGAGAAAACGGAAAAACACGTTTACAAAATTCCGGACGAATTTTGTGAACGCCGTCCATACATTTTCGATCGATTTTTAAAATTTCGAGATAGCGCTTTGGTGTCTTCGGCAATAATGTAGAAATCGGGTTTTTAAACACATTTTACTTTTGGATTTTTTTCGATACGACGCTTAGTTCGCCCGCAATTGAGAGAAAACGGAAAAACACGTTTACAAAATTCGTCCGGAATTTTGTGAACGCCATCCATACATTTTCGATCGATTTTTAAAATTTCGAGATAGCGCTTTGGTGTCTTCGGCAATAATGTAGAAATCGGGTTTTTAAACACATTTTACTTTTGGGTTTTTTTCGATCCGACGCTTAGTTCGCCCGCAATTGAGAGAAAACGGAAAAACACGTTTACAAAATTCCGGACGAATTTTGTGAACGCCGTCCATACATTTTCGATCGATTTTTAAAATTTCGAGATAGCGCTTTGGTGTCTTCGGCAATAATGTAGAAATCGGGTTTTTAAACACATTTTACTTTTGGGTTTTTTTCGATCCGACGCTTAGTTCGCCCGCAATTGAGAGAAAACGGAAAAACACGTTTACAAAATTCGTCCGGAATTTTGTGAACGCTCTCCATACATTTTCACCTTTGGGTCGTGAATACCGGCTGACCGATAAGAGATAGCGACTTGTCGTAGAATATTTATATGTTGGACGTTGGAAGACGCAACTTTCATTATATGGGAGCAACCCGGTCAGGGTGCTCCAAGTCGGTCGTTTGGTCGGTTTATGATTTGGGCCGACCATGTGCTGTACCAGGTAGAGGTACCTTTCATGAATTATAACTCGGTCAGTTTGCCACCGAGCGACGAGTTGCGGGGTGTTTTGGAATGGTTTTGAGTGGAACTATCAAGGAAAAATAAAAATAGAAAATCAGCTTGTCCATGGCCGAAGCTATTAGTGAATCATATAGCAAAATGGGTCCAAAAACGAACGAAATGGGACTTGGACCAAGAATAACGGCAAATTGGAGAAGAGATAGCAAGTTGGCGTAGAAAAATTATAAACTGTGCATGGTATGACCAACAAAAAAGTATATGGGGTCAAGGTGGTAGCTGGCCTCCAAAGTGGAGATATGGGCGATCCAAAGTTTTTACCCAAGTACGAACAAGTATGGAAAAAACAGGGTAAGGTACCAAGTACCATTAATAACTTCGGCTGTAGATGGCCTAGCGAGACAATTGGCATATCGTTGGAAAGGTCTCGGGGAGATCTATCTACCCTGAAAGTTTCATGAGGCTGAGTTGAAAGACCACGGAGATATTAGGTGATGATGGTCCAATTCGGGGACCAAGTCGCAGGAAATGGCACTTGACCAAAATCACCCTTGAAAGATGAATACCGGCTGACCGGTAAGAGATAGCGACTTGTCGTAGAATATTTATATGTTGGACGTTGGAAGACGCAACTTTCATTATATGGGAGCAACCCGGTCAGGGTGCTCCAAGTCGGTCGTTTGGTCGGTTTATGGTTTGGGCCGACCATGTGCTGTACCAGGTAGAGGTACCTTTCATGAATTATAAATCGGTCAGTTTGCCACCGAGCGACAAGTTGCGGTGTGATTTGGAATGGTATTGAAAGGAACTATTACGGAAAAATACGAATAGAAAATCAGCATGTTGGTGGGCGAAGCTATTAGTGAAACATAGAGCAACAAGGGTCCAAAAACGAATTAAATGGGACTTGAACCAAGAATAACGGCAAGTTGGAGACGAGGTAGCAAGTTGGCGTAGAATATTTATAAACTGTGCATTATATGACCAACCAAAAAGTATATGAGGCCAAGGTGCTGGCTGGCCTCCAAAGTGGAGATATGGGCGATCCAAAGTTTGTACCCAAGTACGAACAAGTATGGAAAAAACAGGGTAAGGTACCAAGTACCATTAATAACTTCGGCTGTAGATGGCCGAGCAAGACAAACGGCATACCGTTGGAAAGGTCTTGGGGAGACCTATCTACCCTGCAAGTTTCATGAGGCTGAGTTGAAAGACCACGGAGATATTAGGTGATGATGGTCCAATTCGGGGACCAAGTCGCAGGAAATGGCACTTGACCAAAATCACCCTTGAAAGATGAATACCGGCTGACCGGTAAGAGATAGCGACTTGTCGTAGAATATTTATATGTTGGACGTTGGAAGACGCAACTTTCATTATATGGGAGCAACCCGGTCAGGGTGCTCCAAGTCGGTCGTTTGGTCGGTTTATGATTTGGGCCGACCATGTGCTGTACCAGGTAGAGGTACCTTTCATGAATTATAACTCGGTCATTTTGCCACCGAGCGACAAACTGCGTTGTGTTTTGGAATGATCTTAAGTTAGACTATCAAGGAAAAATACAAATAAAAAATCAGCTTGTCAATGGCCGAAGCTATTAGTGAAACATATAGCAAAATGGGTCCGAAAACGAATGAAATGGGACTTGGACCAAGAATAACTGCAAGTTGGAGAAGAGATAGCAAGTTGGCGTAGAACAATTATATTTGGTGCATGGTATGACCAACAAAAAAGTATATGAGGCCAAGGTGCTGGCTGGCCTCCAAAGTGGAGATATGGGCGATTCAAAGTTTGTACCCAAGTACGAACAAGAATGGAAAAAACAGGGTAAGGTACCAAGTACCATGAATAACTTCGGCTGTAGATGGCCGAGCGAGGCAAACGGCATACCGTTGGAAAGGTCTTGGGGAGACCTATCTACCTTGAAAGTTTCATGAGGCTGAAATGAAAGACCACGGAGATATTAGGTGATGATGGTCCAATTCGGGGACCAAGGCGCAGGAAATGGCACTTGACCAAAATCACCCTTGAAAGATGAATACCGGCTGACCGGTAAGAGATAGCGACTTGTCGTAGAATATTTATATGTTGGACGTTGGAAGACGCAACTTTCATTATATGGGAGCAACCCGGTCAGGGTGCTCCAAGTCGGTCGTTTGGTCGGTTTATGATTTGGGCCGACCATGTGCTGTACCAGGTAGAGGTACCTTTCATGAATTATAACTCGGTCAGTTTGCCACCGAGCGACGAGTTGCGGGGTGTTCTGGAATGGTTTTGAGTGGAACTATCAAGGAAAAATAAAAATAGAAAATCAGCTTGTCCATGGCCGAAGCTATTAGTGAATCATATAGCAAAATGGGTCCAAAAACGAACGAAATGGGACTTGGACCAAGAATAACGGCAAGTTGGAGAAGAGATAGCAAGTTGGCGTAGAACAATTATAAACTGTGCATGGTATGACCAACAAAAAAGTATATGTGGCCCAGGCGGTAGCTGGCCTCCAAAGTGGAGATATGGGTGATTCATGGTTTGCACCCAAGTATGGCAAAAACTGGTAGAGGTACCTGTCATGAATTATAACTCAGGCTGTATGGCACTTAGCGAGACGCTTGACTCTGGTATGGAATAGTCTTGAGTGGGACTATCAAGGAAAAATACGAACAAAAAATAACCATGTCCACGGACGAAGGTATTAGCGAAACTTAGAGCGAAATTGCGACCAAGTCGCTGGAAATGGCCCTTGAACCAAGTATACCGTCAAGGCGGTACGAGATAGCGAGTGGACGTAGAACATTTATAAGTTTGCCTTTACGAGACGAAAGTTTAGTTATATGGGGCCAACCCGCCCAGGGTTGTCCAAGTCGGTCATATGGCTGATCGAAATTTTCGACCAAGTACTGAGAAAACAGGGTAAGGTACCAAGTACCTCAAATAACTTCGGCTGTAGATGTCCGAGCGAAGCAAACGGCATAGCGTTGGAAAGGTCTTGGAGTGCTCTAAACACCCTGAAAGTATGAGAACGCTATCTTAAAAACTCGTGGAGATATTAGCGAAACATAGGGCCCAAAAGATACCAAGTCGCAGGAAATGGGCCCTCCAAGAACACCCTAAAATCCCAATTACGGCTAAGTTGCAGGCCAGCTAGCGAAGTAAATGTTCTAAACATAACTAGAACACGTTGATGCGCAACTTTTTGAATCAGAACTTTTTTCGATATCTGGCCCCCAAAGGGGGGATATGGGCGATCCAACGATTTTTCCAAGTTTCGGTACTTTTTACGGTATCGCTCATAGCTCCGGCTGTATGCAAGCAAATGGCAATCTAAGACATGATTTGGAAAGGTATTGAGTAGTACTAACTTACGATAGAACACAGCGAAGCGCTATCGGTTCATGGCAAGGCCGATATAAGCAGTCAAAAATGAAAAATGTTGACAAAATGAACAAAAATTACCTTGGTACGCGAATAGCGGCCAGGGATGACGAGGTACGAAGGTAAGGTGGAATAATTATAATTAGGAATTGGTACGATCTATAAGTTTGCCGAAGACCGCAAAGCGCTCAGACCCATAGAAAGTGTCCATTTGGGCCGAACAGTGCGTGCAAAGAGGTGAAAAAGCAAAAATTGCACTTTGTGGGGCGATTTGCGGGGGGAAGGAGGGGTCGGAGGGGTAAATGTCTAATGGCCAAAAAGTCTTATCTCATCAAGATCTAAAACATTGCCGAAGACCGCAAAGCGCTAGCTCGCAATCGAAAAATCGCGATTTTGAAAATTTTCTAAGTGTTGGGCCCCCTAAGGAAAAGTAACAAAAATCACCTTTGGCCCCAATTTTGAGCATGAAGGAGTCGTTTCCGAGGCATGGTGTCTTCGGCAAAAAGTTTCATCTACTCGAGTACTTACGACTAGTCAAATAAAAAATTGAGAAACACAAACGGTATGGCTATGCCGAAGCTCGATACACCCGAAAAAATCCCAAAAAAGTCGAAAATGTCGAAAAATGAGAAAACCCTATATTCGTACTCTACTCGAGCCCTAAATATTGAAAAGTGAAACCCGCGATCGATTTGGAACAAAAAATTGACCTAGGCAAACTTGTATGACGGTTTGCACCTTTGAAAAATCTGGTAAGTGTATTTTAGACAGACTCGAAAAAAGTCGCCCCGAGTCCCCTTACGTTGAAAATCCGAAAAAGTCGAAATTGTTGAAAATGTTAAAAAGCCTCTTTTGGTGGTCTATGGCATCCCTAGATATTGAAAAGTGAGGTCCGCGGCCAATCCGGAAGAAAAAGTTAGCTAGGCAAACTTGTATGTCGGTCGATACAAAAAACGGCTCGGTGAGTGTATTTTCGACAGGCTTCAAAAAACAATCCTTTCTCCATACAATTTCAATCGATTTTAAAAATTTCGAGATAGCGCTTTGGTGTCTTCGGCAATAATGTAGAAATCGGGTTTTTAAACACATTTTACTTTTGGGTTTTTTTCGATCCGACGCTTAGTTCGCCCGCAATTGAGAGAAAACGAAAAAACACGTTTACAAAATTCCGGACGAATTTTGTGATCGCCGTCCATACATTTTCGATCGATTTTTAAAATTTCGAGATAGCGCTTTGGTGTCTTCGGCAATAATGTAGAAATCGGGTTTTTAAACACATTTTACTTTTGGGTTTTTTTCGATCCGACGCTTAGTTCGCCCGCAATTGAGAGAAAACGAAAAAACACGTTTACAAAATTCCGGACGAATTTTGTGAACGCCGTCCATACATTTTCGATCGATTTTTAAAATTTCGAGATAGCGCTTTGGTGTCTTCGGCAATAATGTAGAAATCGGGTTTTTAAACACATTTTACTTTTGGGTTTTTTTCGATCCGACGCTTAGTTCGCCCGCAATTGAGAGAAAACGGAAAAACACGTTTACAAAATTCCGGACGAATTTTGTGATCGCCGTCCATACATTTTCGATCGATTTTTAAAATTTCGAGATAGCGCTTTGGTGTCTTCGGCAATAATGTAGAAATCGGGTTTTTAAACACATTTTACTTTTGGGTTTTTTTCGATCCGACGCTTAGTTCGCCCGCAATTGAGAGAAAACGGAAAAACACGTTTACAAAATTCCGGACGAATTTTGTGAACGCCGTCCATACATTTTCGATCGATTTTTAAAATTTCGAGATAGCGCTTTGGTGTCTTCGGCAATAATGTAGAAATCGGGTTTTTAAACACATTTTACTTTTGGGTTTTTTTCGATCCGACGCATAGTTCGCGCGCAATCGAGAGAAAACGGAAAAACACGTTTACAAAATTCCGGACGAATTTTGTGATCGCCGTCCATACATTTTCGATCGATTTTTAAAATTTCGAGATAGCGCTTTGGTGTCTTCGGCAATAATGTAGAAATCGGGTTTTTAAACACATTTTACTTTTGGGTTTTTTTCGATCCGTCGCTTGGTTCGCCCGCAATCGCGAGAAAACGAAAAAACACGTTTACAAAATTCCGGACGAATTTTGTGAACGCCGTCCATACATTTTCGATCGATTTTTAAAATTTCGAGATAGCGCTTTGGTGTCTTCGGCAATAATGTAGAAATCGGGTTTTTAAACACATTTTACTTTTGGGTTTTTTTCGATCCGACGCTTAGTTCGCCCGCAATTGAAAGAAAACGAAAAAACACGTTTACAAAATTCGTCCGGAATTTTGTGAACGCCATCCATACATTTTCGATCGATTTTTAAAATTTCGAGATAGCGCTTTGGTGTCTTCGGCAATAATGTAGAAATCGGGTTTTTAAACACATTTTACTTTTGGGTTTTTTTCGATCCGACGCTTAGTTCGCCCGCAATTGAGAGAAAACGGAAAAACACGTTTACAAAATTCCGGACGAATTTTGTGAACGCCGTCCATACATTTTCGATCGATTTTTAAAATTTCGAGATAGCGCTTTGGTGTCTTCGGCAATAATGTAGAAATCGGGTTTTTAAACACATTTTACTTTTGGGTTTTTTTCGATCCGACGCTTAGTTCGCCCGCAATTGAGAGAAAACGGAAAAACACGTTTACAAAATTCGTCCGGAATTTTGTGAACGCTCTCCATACATTTTCACCTTTGGGTCGTGAATACCGGCTGACCGATAAGAGATAGCGACTTGTCGTAGAATATTTATATGTTGGACGTTGGAAGACGCAACTTTCATTATATGGGAGCAACCCGGTCAGGGTGCTCCAAGTCGGTCGTTTGGTCGGTTTATGATTTGGGCCGACCATGTGCTGTACCAGGTAGAGGTACCTTTCATGAATTATAACTCGGTCAGTTTGCCACCGAGCGACGAGTTGCGGGGTGTTTTGGAATGGTTTTGAGTGGAACTATCAAGGAAAAATAAAAATAGAAAATCAGCTTGTCCATGGCCGAAGCTATTAGTGAATCATATAGCAAAATGGGTCCAAAAACGAACGAAATGGGACTTGGACCAAGAATAACGGCAAATTGGAGAAGAGATAGCAAGTTGGCGTAGAAAAATTATAAACTGTGCATGGTATGACCAACAAAAAAGTATATGGGGTCAAGGTGGTAGCTGGCCTCCAAAGTGGAGATATGGGCGATCCAAAGTTTTTACCCAAGTACGAACAAGTATGGAAAAAACAGGGTAAGGTACCAAGTACCATTAATAACTTCGGCTGTAGATGGCCGAGCATGACAAACGGCATACCGTTGGAAAGGTCTTGGGGAGACCTATCTACCCTGAAAGTTTCATGACGCTGAATTGAAAGACCACGGAGATATTAGGTGATGATGGTCCAATTCGGGGACCAAGTCGCAGGAAATGGCACTTGACCAAAATCACCCTTGGAAGGTGAATACCGGCTTACCGGTAAGAGATAGCGACTTGGCGTAGAATATTCATACGTTTGGCAGGTAAAGACGCAACTTTCATTATATGGGGGCTACCCGGTCAGGGTGCTCCAAGTCGGTCGTTTGGTCGGTTTATGGTTTGGGCCGACCATGTGGTGTACCAAGAAGAGGTACCTTTCATGAATTATAACTCGGTCAGTTTGCCACCGAGCGACAAGTTGCGGTGTGTTTTGGAATGGTCTTGAGTGGGACTATCAAGCAAAAATACAAACAGAATATCAGCTTGTCCATGGCCGAAGCTATTAGTGAAACATATAGCAAAATGGGTCCGAAAACGAATGAAATGGGACTTGGACCAAGAATAACGGCAAGTTAGAGAAGAGATAGCAAGTTGGCGTAGAACAATTATATTTAGTGCATGGTATGACCAAGAAAAAAGTATATGGGGCAAAGGTGCTGGCTGGCCTCCAAAGTGGAGATATGGGCGATACAAAGTTTGTACCCAAGTATGGCAAAAACTGGTATAGGTACCTTTCATGAATTACTGCTCAGGCTGTATGGCACTTAGCGGGACGCTTGGCTCTGGTATGGAATAGTCTTGAGTGGGACTATCAAGGAAAAATACGAACAAAAAATCACCATGTCCACGGACGAAGGTATTAGCGAAACTTAGAGCGAAATTGCGACCAAGTCGCTGGAAATGGCCCTTGGACCAAGTATACCGTCAAGGCGGTACGAGATAGCGAGTTGACGTAGAACATTTATAAGTTTGCCTACAAGAGACAAAAGTTTAGTTATATGGGGCCAACCCGCTCAGGGTTGTCCAAGTCGGTCATATGGCTGATCGAAATTTTCGACCAAGTACTGAGAAAACAGGGTAAGGTACCGTGTACCTCGAATAACTTCGGCTGTAGATGTCCGAGCGAGGCGAACGGCATAGCGTTGGAAAGGTCTTGAGGTGCTCTAGGCACCCTGAAAGTATGAGAAAGCTATCTGGAAAACTTGTGGAGATATTAGAGAAACATAGGGCCCAAAAGATACCAAGTCGCAGGAAATGGGCCCTCCATGAACACCCTAAAATCCCAATTACGGCTAAGTTGCAGGCCAGCTAGCGAAGTGAAATGTTCTAGGCATAACTAGAACACGTTAAGGCGCAACTTTTTGAATAAGAACTTTTTTCGATATCTGGTCCCCAAAGGGGGGATATGGGCGATCCAAGGATTTTTCCAAGTTTCGGTACTTTTTACGGTATCGCTCATAGCTCCGGCTGTATGCAAGCAAATGACAATCTAAGACATGATTTGGAAAGGTATTGAGCAGTACTAACTTACGTTAGAACACAGCGAAGCGCTATCGGTTCATGGCAAGGCCGATATAAACAGTCAAAGATGAAAAATGTTGATAAAATGAACAAAAATTACCTTGGTACGCGAATAGCGGCCAGGGATGAAGAGGTACGAAGTTGGTGTAGAACAATTATAATTAGGGCTTGGTACGCTCTAAAAGTTTGCCGAAGACCGCAAAGCGCTCAGACCCATAGAAAGTGGCCATTTGGGCCGAACAGTACATGCAAAGAGGTGAAAATGCAAAAATTGCACTTTGGGGGGCGATTTGCGGGGGGAAGGAGGGGTCGGAGGGCAAAATGTCCCTTGACCAAAAAGTTTTATCTCGTCGAGATCTACAACATTGCCGAAGACCGCAAAGCGCTAGCTCGCAATCGAAAAATCGAGAATTTGAAAATTTTCTAAGTCTTGGGCTCCCTAAGGAAAAGTTTCAAAAATCACGTTTGTCCCCTATTTTGAAGGGGAAGGAGTCGGTTCCGGGGCATGGTGTCTTCGGCAAAAAGTCTTATCTTTTTGCGTACTTTCGACTAGTTCAATAAAAATTTTTGACCCAAAATTTGTTCGGCGGACCCCTAGGTCGAAAAACCCGAAAAAAGTCGAAAAAAGTCGAAAATGTCGAAAAATGAGAAAACCTCATATTCGGACTCTACACGAGCCCCAGATATTGAAAAGTGAAATCCGCGGTCGATTTGGAACAAAAAATTGACCTAGGCAAAGTTGTATGGAGGTAGGGACCCCTGAGAAAAAAGTTTGGTCCCGAGGCTCCTTGGACCACCAAGTCCCTAGGTCGGACCAAAATCGGAAAAAATCCGACCAAAGTCGAAAGTGTCGAAAATTTTAAAAAACCCCTTTTGGGGCCCTATGGCCTCCCTAGATAATGAAAAGTGAGGTCCGCGGCCGATCCGGAAGAAAAACTTGACCTAGGCAAACTTGTATGACGGTGGGGACCCAAAAAAATTTCGATGAGTGTAGTTTAGACAGGCCGGAAAATGTATCGGTGGTCCGTATCAAGGGACGTCTTTTAGTTCCATGGGGTGGTGGTCGTCGAACAAAGTCGCCTAGGTCGACCACCAGAAAGACCAGTCGTGTTGTAATGGATGTTTTGACCACTTTACTAGGGAAACCTAGTAGGTCGAAGCAAATTTGGGGTTCGAGATGAGTTGGTGAAAGTTGGTCCAACCTAGGTGTGCTTGGTGGAGGTTGACCATGAAAGTAGAGCATGATAGGAATGACCATAACTTTGGTTCTAGATGTCGGATCGGTACACTTGAGGCAGTTTTGGAAAGGTGAAGGCCTGCTCTAGCTATGTTTCCTACCAAGCTGAGCGCCTACTAGTGACCCGGAGGAGGTATTAAGGGTCAAAGGCAAAAAGGGGTACCCTAAAGTGCATGTGACCAAGAAAATGGGAAAAACGGTATCGCCTATAGCTCAGGCTGTATGGCTCGGATCGGAAAGCTTGGATATGCGTTGGAAAGGTCTTGACGAGCGCTAGCTATGTGTCCTACCAAGCGAAGCGCTAGGTGTTGAGCAAGTCGGTCATATTAGAGGGCAAAGGTGAAAAATGGTGGTTTAGAGGCGAAAATTCACCTTATGATCGAAAATAGCGGGCGAACGATAAGAGCTACGAACACGGCGTAGAACAATCATAAGTACGTTACCACAAGACCTAACTTTGGCCAATATAGAGCGAGAAGATCGGAGGTACCCATCAGGGTGATATGGCTGGTTCAAAGTTGGACCAAAACGAGACTTGAGAAATGGGTTGAAACACGGTATCGCGAATAACTCAGGCTGTATGGAACGGATCGACAAGCTAAGATCAGTGTTGGAAAGGTCGAACCGAGCGCTAACTATAATCCCAAACAACCGAAGCGCTAAGTGTTGAGCAAAACTGAGTTATTAAGCGACAAAGTGGAAAAATAATACCAAAATTTCCAAAAATCACACAAGACCAAGAATACCGAGCAGGCGGTAAGAGATAGCGGGTTGACGTAGAATACTTATAAGTTTGCCTCTACGAGACCTAAAAGTCGTCCATAGACAGCGAGAAGATCGGACCACTCTGGAAGGGTGATACGAGTGGTCAAAAATTGGCAAAAATGAAACATGGCTAAAATGGATTTGACTTGTGCACCGTATAGCTCCGGCTGTATGGCATGGATTGTTAAGCTAGGATATGTTTTGGAAAGGTAACTCCCAGCGCTAGATACGACTAGAAGAAAGCAAAGCGCTAACTAGCATGATTTGGAAGTTATTAAGTGTCAAAGTCGAAAAATGTTACCAAAATTGAAACTCGAGTACATTGGGCCAAAAAGTACAAGTTGTGAAATTTGGACTTACGAGTAAAATACCGAGCAGGCGGTAAGAGATAGAGACTTGGTGTAGAACAATTATATGTTGGGCATGTTATAACCTATATTTGGCCCGAACATAGTGACGAGATCGGTGGTACCCAAAAGGGTGGTACAGGTGTTAGATGGTTTTCCCAGAGCATAAGCTCCACATGATATGGAAAACGGGAAACATCATAACTTCGGCTGTATGGCATGGAATGGAACGAACAAGGTATCGATGGAAAGAGAAAAGGTAGCGCTAACTATAATTCCTACCAAGCAAAGCGCTAGCATGTGACCGTTCGGGTGTTATTGTGAGTCAAAGTCAGAAATTGTTACCACGAGAGGCGAAAATCCGACTAAGTCCATGAATACCGGGCTGGCGGTAAGAGATACGGCTTGGCCGTAGAACATTTATAAGTTGGCCAATACAAGACCTAAGTTTCGTCCATAGACGACAAGAAGATCGAAGATACGTGAAGGTGAGATATGGGCGTCCCAAAGTGGGCCTTTGAAAAAGTGACAAACTTCCCTTATAACAGCATACACCAAATATCTCTGGCTCTATGGCACCGAATAAGAAGTTGAGCTCAGCGATAGAAAGGTGATAGTCAGCGCTAAATATCATACGAACAGAGTGAAGCGCTAAAGGGAAAGCATCTTGGTGATATAAGGTGGCAAAGTCGAGAAAAGTTGCCTCAAAATCATGAAAAATGTGAAAAAATGACTAAGTCCCGGGTGCCTTAAGGGCAGGTTTATCGAATGTACCGAGCTGGCGGTACGAGATAGAGACTTGGTGTAGAACAATTATATGTTTGGCATGGCAAGACCTACATTCGGTCAATACAAAGTGAGAAGATCAAAGATACCCGCAAGGGTGATATTGGTGTCCAAAGGAAAAAAGCACTAAGTCAAGAAGTCAGTATGCGATGAAACACGGACCAAGAGTACCAAGCAATTGGTGCAAGTTAGAGCCTTAATGGTTCAAGATAGAGACTTGGTGTTGAACAATTATAAGTTTGGCATAGCAAGACCTACATTTGGTCAATACATGGTGCGAAGATCAAAGATACCCGTAAGGGTGATATTGGTGTCCAAAGGTAAAAAACACTAAGTCTTGGGAAACTTATATGAAGGAAAGGACCCTGATGGGTCATATGGAATTGATCGAAAAATCGGCTAAGTCCCAAAATGGGGATGTCAGAACTACACTCATATGTTACTACATGAAGCAAGGCAAACTTATATGAAGAAAAGGACCCTTATGGGTCATATGGTATGGATCGAAAAATCGGCTAAGTCCCAAAATGATGATGTCAGAACTACACTCAAATGTTACCACACCAAGCAAGGCAAACTTATATGAAGAAAAGGACCCTGATGGGTCATATGGTATTTTACGAAAAATCGGCTAAGTCCCAAAATGGGGATGTCAGAACTACACTCAAATGTTACCACACCAAGCAAGGCAAACTTATATGAAGCAAAGGACCCTGATGGGTCATATGGTATTTTACGAAAAATCGGCTAAGTCCCAAAATGGGGATGTCGAAACTACACTCAAATGTTACCACACCAAGCAAGGCAAACTTATATGAAGCAAAGGACCCTGATGGGTCATATGGTATTTTACGAAAAATCGGCTAAGTCCCAAAATGGGGATGTCAGAACTACACTCAAATGTTACCACACCAAGCAAGGCAAACTTATATGAAGCAAAGGACCCTGATGGGTCATATGGTAATTTACGAAAAATCGGCTAAGTCCCAAAATGGGGATGTCGAAACTACACTCAAATGTTACCACACCAAGCAAGGCAAACTTATATGAAGCAAAGGACCCTGATGGGTCATATGGTATTTTACGAAAAATCGGCTAAGTCCCAAAATGGGGATGTCGAAACTACACTCAAATGTTACCACACCAAGCAAGGCAAACTTATATGAAGCAAAGGACCCTGATGGGTCATATGGTATTTTACGAAAAATCGGCTAAGTCCCAAAATGGGGATGTCAGAACTACACTCAAATGTTACCACACCAAGCAAGGCAAACTTATATGAAGCAAAGGACCCTGATGGGTCATATGGTATTGATTGAAAAATCGGCTAAGTCCCAAAATGGGGATGTCAGAACTACACTCAAATGTTACCACATCAAGCAAGGCAAACTTATATGAAGGAAAGGACCCTGATGGGTCATATGGTATTTTACGAAAAATCGGCTAAGTCCCAAAATGGGGATGTCAGAACTACACTCAAATGTTACCACACCAAGCAAGGCAAACTTATATGAAGCAAAGGACCCTGATGGGTCATATGGTATTGATTGAAAAATCGGCTAAGTCCCAAAATGGGGATGTCAGAACTACACTCAAATGTTACCACACCAAGCAAGGCAAACTTATATGAAGGCAAGGACCCTGATGGGTCAAATGGTATTTTACGAAAAATCGGCTAAGTCCCAAAATGGGGATGTCTGAACTACACTCATATGTTACCACACCAAGCAAGGCAAACTTATATGAAGGCAAGGACCCTGATGGGTCAAATGGTATTTTACGAAAAATCGGCTAAGTCCCAAAATGGGGATGTCTGAACTACACTCATATGTTACCACACCAAGCAAGGCAAACTTATATGAAGCAAAAGACCCTGATGGGTCAAATGGTATTTTACGAAAAATCGGCTAAGTCCCAAAATGGGGATGTCAGAACTACACTAACAAGTTACCACACCAAGCAAGGCAAACTTATATGAAGCAAAGGACCCTGATGGGTCATATGGTATTTTACGAAAAATCGGCTAAGTCCCAAAATGGGGATGTCTGAACTACACTCATATGTTACCACACCAAGCAAGGCAAACTTAAATGAAGGCAAGGACCCTGATGGGTCATATGGTATTTTACGAAAAATCGGCTAAGTCCCAAAATGGGGATGTCAGAACTACACTCAAATGTTACCACACCAAGCAAGGCAAACTTATATGAAGGAAAGGACCCATATGGGTCATATGGTATTTTACGAAAAATCGGCTAAGTCCGAAAATGATGATGTCAGAACTACACTCAAATGTTACCACACCAAGCAAGGCAAACTTATATGAAGGAAAGGACCCATATGGGTCATATGGCATTTTACGAAAAATCGGCTAAGTCCCAAAATGAGGATGTCAGAACTACACTAAAAAGTTACCACACCAAGCAAGGCAAAGTACCTAGGTGAACCCTAGGAAGAAACACGGACCAAGTCAGATGGCCTAAGTCAAGAGAACAAGTGACCTAGGCAAAGTTGTATGGCGCTGAGGACCCTGAAAAATCTGGTTAGTGTAGTTTAGACAGGGTAGGTTTTTAGGTCGGCCGAACCCCCTTATTTTGGGTTTTGGCCTCATCAAGAAGCTACACCTAGGCAAACTGCCTAGGGTGAAACTGCGAAGACCAATCGAATAGTAAGACAAGTTTTGACCGATCGCCCTAGGCAAGCTTGTATGAAGAAAGGGACCCTTAGGGTCATATGGAAATTCATGAAAAATCGGCTAAGTCCCAAAATTGGGATGTCTGAACTACACTAAAAAGTTACCACATCAAGCAAGGCAAAGTACCTAGGTGAACCCTAGGAAGAAACACGGACCAAGTCAGATGGCCTAAGTCAAGAGTGCAAGTGACCTAGGCAAAGTTGTATGACGGTGAGGACCCTGAAAAATCTGGTTAGTGTAGTTTAGACAGGGGAGGTTTTTGGGTCGGCTGAACCTCCTTATTTTGGGTTTTGACCTCCTCAAGAAGCTACACCTAGGCAAACTGCCTAGGGTGAAAGTGCGAAGACCAATCGAATAGTAAGACAAGTTTTGACCGATCGCCCTAGGCAAGCTTGTATGAAGAAAGGGACCCTATGGGTCATATGGAAATACATGAAAAATCGGCTAAGTCCCAAAATTGGGATGTCTGAACTACACTAAAAAGTTACCACATCAAGCAAGGCAAAGTACCTAGGTGAACCCTAGGAAGAAACACGGACCAAGTCAGATGGCCTAAGTCAAGAGTGCAAGTGACCTAGGCAAAGTTGTATGACGGTGAGGACCCTGAAAAATCTGGTTAGTGTAGTTTAGACAGGGGAGGTTTTTGGGTCGGCTGAACCTCCTTATTTTGGGTTTTGACCTCCTCAAGAAGCTACACCTAGGCAAACTGCCTAGGGTGAAAGTGCGAAGACCAATCGAATAGTAAGACAAGTTTTGACCGATCGCCCTAGGCAAGCTTGTATGAAGAAAGGGACCCTATGGGTCATATGGAAATACATGAAAAATCGGCTAAGTCCCAAAATTGGGATGTCTGAACTACACTAAAAAGTTACCACATCAAGCAAGGCAAAGTACCTAGGTGAACCCTAAGAAGAAACACGGACCAAGTCAGATGGCCTAAGTCAAGAGTACAAGTGACCTAGGCAAAGTTGTATGGCGCTGAGGACCCTGAAAAATCGGGTTAGTGTAGTTCAGACAGGGGAGGTTTTTGGGTCGGCTGAACCTCCTTATTTTGGGTTTTGACCTCCTCAAGAAGCTACACCTAGGCAAACTGCCTAGGGTGAAAGTGCGAAGACCAATCGAATAGTAAGACAAGTTTTGACCGATCGCCCTAGGCAAGCTTGTATGAAGAAAGGGACCCTATGGGTCATATGGAAAATCCATGAAAAATCGGCTAAGTCCCAAAATTGGGATGTCTGAACTACACTAAAAAGTTACCACATCAAGCAAGGCAAAGTACCTAGGTGAACCCTAAGAAGAAACACGGACCAAGTCAGATGGCCTAAGTCAAGAGTACATGTGACCTAGGCAAAGTTGTATGGCGCTGAGGACCCTGAAAAATCGGGTTAGTGTAGTTCAGACAGGGGAGGTTTTTGGGTCGGCTGAACCTCCTTATTTTGGGTTTTGACCTCCTCAAGAAGCTACACCTAGGCAAACTGCCTAGGGTGAAAGTGCGAAGACCAATCGAATAGTAAGACAAGTTTTGACCGATCGCCCTAGGCAAGCTTGTATGAAGAAAGGGACCCTTAGGGTCATATGGAAATTCATGAAAAATCGGCTAAGTCCCAAAATTGGGATGTCAGAACTACACTATAAAGTTACCACATCAAGCAAGGCAAAGTACCTAGGTGAACCCTAGGAAGAAACACGGACCAAGTCAGATGGCCTAAGTCAAGAGTATAAGTGACCTAGGCAAAGTTGTATGGCGCTGAGGACCCTGAAAAATCGGGTTAGTGTAGTTAAGACAGGGGAGGTTTCAGGGTCGGCTGGACCTCCTTATTTCGGGTTTTGGCCTCCTCAAGAAGACAGACCTAGGCGAATTGCCTAGGGTGAAACTGCGAAGACCAATCGAATAGTAAGACAAGTTTTGACCGATCGCCCTAGGCAAGCTTGTATGAAGAAAGGGACCCTTAGGGTCATATGGAAATTCATGAAAAATCGGCTAAGTCCCAAAATTGGGATGTCAGAACTACACTAAAAAGTTACCACATCAAGCAAGGCAAAGTACCTAGGTGAACCCTAGGAAGAAACACGGACCAAGTCAGATGGCCTAAGTCAAGAGTATAAGTGACCTAGGCAAAGTTGTATGGCGCTGAGGACCCTGAAAAATCGGGTTAGTGTAGTTAAGACAGGGGAGGTTTCAGGGTCGGCCAGACCTCCTTATTTCGGGTTTTGGCCTCCTCAAGAAGACAGACCTAGGCGAATTGCCTAGGGTGAAACTGCGAAGACCAATCGAATAGTAAGACAAGTTTTGACCGATCGCCCTAGGCAAGCTTGTATGAAGAAAGGGACCCTATGGGTCATATGGAAATTCATGAAAAATCGGCTAAGTCCCAAAATTGGGATGTCAGAACTACACTATAAAGTTACCACATTAGCAAGGCAGACTTGTATGAAGAACGGGACCCAGGTGAAAGTAGCAAATATCCCAAACCGAACATGTATATTATACACACAAGAGTACGAACATAAAGGAACACGGACCAAGCGTGCCGAGAGAATCGGTACTATAGAGCCCTCGTGGTTCTACACAAAGACTTTATGTTAGGGGTTCAAGCCCCATAGTACTCAAACGGTGACAGTAGCAAATATCCAAAAACGAACTGGAATTTACATTCTGTTGGTCATGCGGTCGTCCAAAGGGGTCTAGTATCCTGGGATGACAAGCATCACGGGCACAGTCTCGTATCAAAACAGTCGAAGAGGCCCGCGAAAGCTTGCTTTCCATGGCTATGCGATGCACAAATTGAGTTTCTCCGTAGTTATACACAGCGCACAGGTGAAAGTAGCAAATATCCCAAATCGAACATGAATTTTATACACACAAGAGTACAAACATAAAGGAACACGGACCAAGCGTACCGAGAGAATCGGTACTAGAGCCCTTGTGGTTCTACATTGAGAGCCCTCGTGGTTCTACATAGATACTTTATGTTAGGGGTTCCAACCCCATAGTACTAGAACGGTGGAAGTAGCAAATAAACCGAACGTGGAATTTACTTTCTGATGGTCATGCGGTCGTCCAAAGGGGTCTAGTATCCTGGGATGACAAGCATCACGGGCACAGCTCGTATCAAAACAGTCGAAGAGGCCCGCGAAAGCTTGCTTTCCATGGCTATGCGATGCACAAATTGAGTTTACTCACCGTAGTATAAAACGAACGAACCGAACCTATCCGAGTAGGGATAATGGGCGCAGTAACATACTTCTGTGACCCAGCGAGAGTTGAACGAGGTGACATGAACTGTCAGTGGCTTATATCAGATGGGATACATACATGAGATTGCTTTCAAATCTACACTCGAAAACCTAACCAAGTAAAAGCGAACGTGGGGAGGATTCGAAACCGGTAACGAAATCTTAAGCTGGAAAGAGTCATCACTATGGATACATATTATGCGAAACCAATCAAGTGCTCATTACTGATCCAAAACCGAAGAGCACTAGTGAACACCTTAATCTCACCCTAGTTCACATCCAAGTGATCGACCACGTGTGTGAAGCAAAGACCAATCGAATTCCTGAATGAACCGAACATTATGAACAAATGGCCAAAAACGTTATAACTATCCAAACATACTACTATCTAGCGAAAGTCATCACGATGGAACCATACCATGATCTTTAACCTATAGCGCTCACCATATTCCTACCCAGAGTGCAAGTGAACAGATTGCCCACCCCTACCCAGTTCACAACCACGTGATCGACTAACATACCGAGGTTACCACAAGTCAAAGTTATACGTTTACAAGCGCAAGACCAATCGAAAACCCCGAAAGCAATCTCGACCCAAAATGTATTATCCGTGAGTGTAGTCGAGTCTCGTACTCGTCATCTGTAATCGTCGGATAGAATATCCAGTACACGGTTGTCTTTCCAAATGAAATCTACATACAGAACTCGCTCTTGGCAAATGGGTGGCAATGGCGCAATCAGGAGCGAGTTCCCGTCCGGGTGCCAAGTGATTGGCAAATGTCTGGGGGAAAGCAACCATATATTGATTTGTCTGTTAGTGTACTGGGTGTTTGAGGTATGTAGTATCCACGCTTGGTTGGGTGTGTCAGAGGACCATGGATGCGTTCACAACCCCAATTGGGGTACATCGGGAATGATTTTGTGGAACCGATGTGCCCGGCACACACTAAGTTTTGTTGCAAGTTAATAGTGTGCCATGTCCGGGGGGGTTGTGATTAAACTCTGGTGAATTGCGTACTGTGGTGATTGGGGTATGAAAGCCCCGCAGTTGCAATGATCGGACGCGCCTAGCGTGTCCTTTAGTTGATGGTAGGGAAATGAAGGCCCTTGTCAGCTCACCTAAGTATTCATGGAAGTTTGGCATAAGGTCGCTATGGTAGGGGTATGAAGGCCCCGTCAGCGCATGCACAATCGGGCGCACGTGCGCTTAGCGGAGTCGAATGCCGCTCAAGTGCCTGTCCGGTGCATCGGGTGTGTGTGATACGAGGGCAATGAGGTTCGCACGGGGGCTCGCCTCCCGTGTGCTACCGGACTTGACAACATATAGAACGTGGTGTTTGCTCCTCCGGGTGCAATGGGACAATGAACATTCGAACGCAAAGTCGGAATTCTGGTTGATCCTACCAGTAATATACGCTCGTCTCAAAGGTTAAGCCATGCATGTCTAAGTACAAACAGATTTAATGTGAAACCGCATAAGGCTCAGTATAACAGCTATAATTTACGAGATCATCAACCTAGTTACTTGGATAACTGTGGAAAATCTAGAGCTAATACATGCAACATGCCAGGACCCTCGCGGGAACTGGTGCACTTATTAGTCAAACCAATCGCGGGTTCTCCGTGTCATTGAGTTGAAGTCTGGATAATGATGCTGATCGTATGGTCTCGCACCGACGACAGATCTCGCAAATATCTGCCCTATCAACTATGGATGGTAGTATAGAGGACTACCATGGTTGCAACGGGTAACGGGGAATCAGGGTTCGATTCCGGAGAGGGAGCCTGAGAAATGGCTACCACATCCAAGGAAGGCAGCAGGCGCGTAAATTACCCAATCCCGGGACGGGGAGGTAGTGACGAGAAATAACAATATGAAACTCTTTAATGATGTTTCATAATTGGAATGAGTAGAGCATAAATCCTTCTACGAGGATCAAGTGGAGGGCAAGTCTGGTGCCAGCAGCCGCGGTAATTCCAGCTCCACTAGCGTATATTAAAATTGTTGCGGTTAAAACGTTCGAAGTTGATACTTGTCCAACACAGTCCGGCTCCGCCGACCCGGTCAACCCGTGGTCGGTGGGCCAAGTCGGAATCTGGTTGCGACTCAATGGTGTGGTAGGGCACCAAGTCTGTGTCATGGTGTGCCCTTCAACGGGTGCAAGTGTAACATAGAGCTCGACCGCTCACGTTTACCTTGAACAAATTAGAGTGCTTAAAGCAGGGTGCCCAAACGCCCTAGAATAATCTTGCATGGAATAATGGAATACGACCTTGGTCTAATCTTTCATTGGTTTGTACTCAGACCGGAGGTAATGATTAACAGAAGTAGTTGGGGACACTAGTATTACGGCGCGAGAGGTGAAATTCGTAGACCGTCGTAAGACTAACTAAAGCGAAGGCATTTGTCAAGGATGCTTTCTTTAATCAAGAACGAAAGTTAGAGGATCGAAGGCGATTAGATACCGCCCTAGTTCTAACCGTAAACGATGCCAACTAGCAATTGGGAGACGCTACAACCAGGTGCTCTCAGTAGCTTCCGGGAAACCAAAGTCAGGTTCCGGGGGAAGTATGGTTGCAAAGTTGAAACTTAAAGGAATTGACGGAAGGGCACCACAATGAAATGGAGCTTGCGGTTCAATTTGACTCAACACGGGAAAACTTACCAGGTCCGAACTTATGGAGGTGAGACAGATTAATAGCTCTTTCTCAAATTTAAGGGTAGTGGTGCATGGCCGTTCTTAGTTCGTGGATTGATTTGTCTGGTTAATTCCGATAACGAACGTGACTCACATATGCTAACTAGAACGCAGTCAGCGTTAATGCGTCGATGCCGATTGGAACGGGTTAGGACCTTTCGGTGGAGTATGACCTGACACCTTCGCTGTTCGTGTGCGCAAGTGCACTTACGGTACGCTGCTTAGCAGGACAATTTGTGTTTAGCAAAATGAGATCGAGCGATAACAGGTCCGTGATGCCCTTAGATGTTCTGGGCTACACGCGTGCTACAATGTGGGTAGCAGCGTGTCTCCTATTCCGAGAGGAACGGGAAATCACTCAAATACTCACTTAGTAGGGATTATGGATTGCAATGGTCCATATGAACTCGGAACTTCTAGTAAGTGCTGGTCATCAGCCAGCGTTGAATACGTCCCTGCCCTTTGTACACACCGCCCGTCGCTACTACCGATGGATTATTTAGTGAGGTCTTTGGAGATGATCGTTCGCTGGATCCTCGTGAACCGCGTCTGCTTTATCGAAGTTGACCGAACTTGATGATTTAGAGGAAGTAAAAGTCGTAACAAGGTTTCCGTAGGTGAACCTGCGGAAGGATCATTAGTGGCCAAGTGATCCTTCCAGAAGTCCGAACCTGCGGGTTGAGACTTCGGCACAAGTTGCCATATGATAATTGACGAAACACTATAGAAGTCCGAACCTGCGGGTTGAGACTCAGGCACAAGTTGCCATATGAAAGTTGACGAAACACTAACAAGTCCGAACCTGCGGGTTGAGACTTAGGCACACGTTGCCTTATACATGACTTCGAACAAATACACAAGTCCGAACCTGCGGGTTGAGACTTAGGCACAAGTTGCCTTATACATGACTTCGAACAAATACACAAGTCCGAACCTGCGGGTTGAGACTTAGGCACAAGTTGCCATATGAAAGTTGACGAAACACTAACAAGTCCGAACCTGCGGGTTGAGACTTAGGCACACGTTGCCTTTTACATGACTTCGAACAAATACACAAGTCCGAACCTGCGGGTTGAGACTTAGGCACAAGTTGCCTTATACATACATTGGCCAAATAAACAGAAGTCCGAACCTGCGGGTTGAGACTTAGGCACAAGTTGCCATATTATATTCGATCAAACACTAAGTAGTCCGAACCTGCGGGTTTAGACTCAAGACCGTAACAAGATGTCACTATACAAGTCCGAACCTAAGGGTTGAGACTTAATGCGATCTAGATACCAAGTTGACATCCAATACCTGTTGAGCAAAACCAAAGATTCCCTGTTCTCGAATGATTACACTATATAACAGGGAATCATGAAGAAATCAAGCAAGCGTGAAACAAAGTCATCACTTGGGCATGCTCGATAGCCAACCACATGACCTTAACCTAAGAGAGCATGCAAACCACATGATACCTATAAACGATTAACCCGCCCTAGTTCAATCGTTCACCAAGTGATGACTTCAGTATGGCTAAGAGAAAAACTTTTAAATGGGAAAAACTCTAAGTCCGAACCTCCGGGTTGAGACTTCCGCGTCGGAGGTGGGCGCACCTCCTATCCGAAAGATGATGAATCAGGGGTGTTCGGTCAGCAATGGTCGGATGCCCCGTCGTAGTCCAACTATGACAATCAAAGTCAAGACCTCCGGGTTGAGACTTTCCGCGAGTACAAGCATAAAGGAACACGGACCAAGCCGTACCGAGAGAATCGGTACTAGAGCCCTCGTGGTTCTACATTGAGAGAGCCCTCGTGGTTCTCATTAGGGGCTTTATGCAAGTCGTACTCAATACTGTGGTGTGAAGTATAAAGTATAGTCTTCGCCTGGTCCACGCTGCTTCGGCGGTCCTGGGTAAGATAGTTCATTCTAGCTTGCCCTATAGTGGAATGAGGACACTTAATGCTTCGTCTTTTAGCGGCGGCTAGACTCCTCCTCACGGGGAACGAGTTGACGCACACAGCGGCGGCTTACGCACTATGGCAATCATGGATGCCTGAAGATTCCGTGAAGTTCTCCCCTGGTCCACGCTGCCTCGGCAGTCCTGGGTAAAATGGAATATTTCCAGCTTGCCCTATAGTGGAAGAGGACTATCCAACAATACAAAGTCAAGACCTCCGGGTTGAGACTTTCCGCGTCGGTGGTGTCGCGCACCGCCTATCCGAAAGATGGTGTAACAGGGGTGTTCGATCAGCAATGGTCGGATGCCCCGTCATAGTCCAACTATGACAACCAAAGTCAAGACCTCCGGGTTGAGACTTTCCGCGTCCGGAGGTACGCGTACCGCCTACCCGAAAGATGGTGTGCTTCTGGGGTATTCGATGAGTCGGATACCCCGTCGTAGTCCAACTATGACAATACAAAGTCAAGACCTCCGGGTTGAGACTTCCGCGTCGGAGGTGCGCGCACCGCCTACCCGAAAGATGATGAATCAGGGGTGTTCGATCAGCAATGGTCGGATGCCCCGTCGTAGTCCAACTATGACAATCAAAGTCAAGACCTCCGGGTTGAGACTTCCGCGTCCGGAGGTACGCGTACCGCCTACCCGAAAGATGGTGAATCAGGGGTGTTCGATCAGCAATGGTCGGATGCCCCGTCGTAGTCCAACTATGACAATCAAAGTCAAGACCTCCGGGTTGAGACTTTCTAAGAGTACAAGCATAAAGGAACACGGACCAAGCCGTACCGAGAGAATCGGTACTAGAGCCCTCGTGGTTCTACATTGAGAGAGCCCTCGTGGTTCTCATTAGGGGCTTTATGCAAGTCGTACTCAATACTGTGGTGTGAAGTATAAAGTATAGAGTCCTCCACTGGTCCACGCTGCTCCGGCGGTCCTGGGTAAGATAGTTCATTCTAGCTTGCCCTATGTGGAAGAGGACTCAATACCCTACCTGTTGAGCTTGAAACAAAGTCATCACTTGGGCATGCTCATATTGCCATACAATATTCCATTATCTACTAATGAGCATGCAGCTATATGATTATAACCTGTAAACGATTACCCCGCCGTAGTTCAGCGCTTCAACCAAGTGATGACTTCAGTATGGCTAGTGTGTGAAGTATAAAGTATAGTCCTCCCCTGGTCCACACTGCTTCGGCGGTCCTGGGTAAGATAGTTAGTTCTAGCTTGCCCTATGTGGAAGAGGACACCATACTTAATACTGTGGTGTAATGAACAAAGTATAGTCCTCCACTGGTCCACGCTGCTTTGCAGTCCTGGGTAAGATAGTTAATTCTAGCTTGCCCTATGTGGAAGAGGGCATACAAGACAAAGTATAGTTCTCCCCTGGTCCACGCTGCTCCGGCGGTCCTGGGTAAGATAGTTAATTCTAGCTTGCCCTATGTGGAAGAGGACATAATACTCTACCTGTTGAGCTTTAAACAAAGTCATCACTTGGGCATGCTCTATAGCCAACCACATGACATTAACCTAAGAGAGCATGCAGCGTATTATCCCAATGCAAAGTAAACGATAGACTCGCCCTAGTTCAGTGCTTCAACCAAGTGATGACTTCAATATGGCTAGTGTGTGAAGTATAAAGTATAGTCCTCCCCTGGTCCACACTGCTTCGGCGGTCCTGGGTAAGATAGTTAGTTCTAGCTTGCCCTATGTGGAAGAGGACACCATACTTAATACTGTGGTGTAATGAACAAAGTATAGTCCTCCACTGGTCCACGCTGCTTCGGCGGTCCTGGGTAAGATAGTTAATTCTAGCTTGCCCTATGTGGAAGAGGGCATACAAGACAAAGTATAGTTCTCCCCTGGTCCACGCTGCTTCGGCGGTCCTGGGTAAGATAGTTAATTCTAGCTTGCCCTATGTGGAAGAGAGCATACATGAACCAAGAACGAAGGTTATGATCGAGGAATGATTCGACAACTAACCGATGGTATGAAATGTGAAGAATTCAAGCAAGCACACAATCAAGTCATCACTTGGGCATGCTCGATAGCCAACCTCATGACATTAACCTAGTAGAGCATGCAAAAACCAATATATATGTAAACGATGCCTCCCTAGTTCAGCGCTTCAACCAAGTGATGACTTCAGAATGGCTAAATCAAATCGGTTCAAAACATACCATCGGTACCCTATTGAAACACACAAGTCGATATCAAACCTCATGATTGTGTAGTCCTCCACTGGTCCACGCCGCTTCGGCCGTCCTGGGTAAAATGGAACATTCCAGCTTGCCCTATGTGGAAGAGGGCACATTACTCAATACTGTGGTGTGAAGTATAAAGTTCAGTTCTCCCCTGGTCCACGCTGCTTCGGCGGTCCTGGGTAAGATAGTTCATTCTAGCTTGCCCTATGTGGAAGAGGACACTTCATACTTCGTCTCTAAGCGGCGGCTTGACTCCTCCCTACGGGGAACGGGTTTACGCGCACAGCGGCGGCTTACGCACTATGGCAGTCATGGATGCCTTACGTTTCTATGAAAAGTGTGTTCCTCCCCTGGTCCACGCTGCTTCGGCAGTCCTGGGTAAGATAGTTAGTTCTAGCTTGCCCTATGTGGAAGAGGACACGTAGACTTACTGTGGTGTGAAGTATAAAGTTCAGTTCTCCCCTGGTCCACGCCGCTTCGGCCGTCCTGGGTAAAATGGATTCATCCAGCTTGCCCTATGTGGAATGAGGACACTTTATGCTTCGTCTCTAAGCGGCGGCTTGCTCCTCCCTACGGGGAACGGGTATACGCGCACAGCGGCGGCTTACGTTATGGCAGTCATGGATGCCTTACGTTTCCATGAAAAGTGTGTTCCTCCCCTGGTCCACGCTGCTTCGGCAGTCCTGGGTAAGATAGTTAGTTCTAGCTTGCCCTATGTGGAAGAGGACACGTAGACTTACTGTGGTGTGAAGTATAAGGTTCAGTTCTCCCCTGGTCCACGCCGCTTCGGCCGTCCTGGGTAAAATGGATTAATCCAGCTTGCCCTATGTGGAATGAGGACACTTTATGCTTCGTCTCTAAGCGGCGGCTTGCTCCTCCCTACGGGGAACGGGTTTACGCGCACAGCGGCGGCTTACGCAAGTTAGTCACCCTCGGCAGTGGATCACTCGGCTCATGGATCGATGAAGACCGCAGCTAACTGCGCGTCGTAATGTGAACTGCAGGACACATGAACATTGATAAGTTGAACGCATATTGCACGTCGTGGGAACCTACCATGATGTACAGATGACTGAGCGCTTATATTTGAGAAATGTATCGCATACATTTAACTACGCCGTGACACCCGTCACGAGACGTGCACCATGATGTTAACTAGGGTCGCGACGACCCGCTAGCATTAAAGAACCCGTGGTTT
>NW_026689785.1:695000-725000 GCF_943734765.1 Anopheles ziemanni | reverse complement strand
CCGTGTTTCCTTTGGTGCCACGCAGCTGGGTCGGGGAGAACTCGCCGGGTCCATCGGGCGAACCGTCCTCCCGTTCTGCCAACCTCGTCCCACTTGTCCTGCCACTGGTGGTATGTGGCGAGACGCTCCTGCTCCCGCATCTCTTTAGCCGACAGACCCCCAGGGTCGGCGTTCACTCTACGATGGTAGTAGCGTGCGTCCTCTTTTACCAACAGCGCTATTGGGATGGTACCCGCTATCACTGCGGCAGCGTCGTATGAGATTGTCCGGAATGCGAAGGATGCTCCGACCACAACCCTCTTCTGGACCCTCTCAAGCAGCCGTTGCTCCTCCCTGGTTTCAACACCCTCGTGCCACACCGGTGCACCGTAGCGGAGGATGCTGTTGACGACCGAAACCAGGAGGCGACGCTTCTTGCACTTTGGCCCACTGTGCCGTCGCATCAACAGTGCAAGTGCTGTCGCTACTCGAGAAGCCTTTTGAGTGACTTGCTTGACGTGCTCTGACCACTTAAGATTGTGTTTGATACGGACGCCTAGATATTTGATGTCGGTTGCCGAACGAAGAAGAACTCCGTTGATGTTAACCGGGATGTTCTTGTAATCCTTCTTCTTCTTCGACACCATCACAATATCCGTCTTAGCTGCGGCGAGCTCCAGCTGATGTTCGCGCATCCAGGCCACAACCCTATTCACAGACTCCTCCGCCAAACTCGCGGCCAGTGCTGGCGTGGGTCCTGGTGCCAGGAGCACGAGGTCGTCAGCGAAGGCGACGAGCTCTACACCGGCGGGCATGTCGATGGACAGGACGGCGTCATACATGGTGTTCCACAGCGTCGGACCAAGTATGGAACCCTGTGGGACTCCCGCCGACAATTCCCGGGTGACCGGACCGTCCGACGTCTCATAAACCAGTAGCCGTCCCCGAAACCAGCTTTCCAGTATCCGCTGCAGGCATGCCGGAACGTGCTTTTCTTGCAGTGCTTTGGCGATGGACCGCCAGCTCGCCGTGTTAAATGCATTGCGTACATCCAATGACACCACCATCAGACACTTGTTAGCCCTCCGATCCGTCATTCGGTGGGCCATCGCGCGCTGGCCGGCCTCCTTAACACGTTCAATCGCCTGAATTGTAGACCTGCCCTTTCTGAATCCATACTGAGACGGCGACAGGCGAGGGTGATCTGGGTCTTCCAGGTGTTCATTTAGGCGATCCAAGATCAGCCGCTCCAAGATCTTGCCTGATCCGTCGAGCATCCCAAGAGGCCGAAAGGATGACGGATCGCCCTGAGGTCTTCCGGACTTGGGTAGCAAAGCAAGTCGTTGTCGCTTCCAGTCAGCGGGAAAGGTGCATTGATCGAAGCACTCCTGGAACACGCGGCGAAACGTCTCCGTGTGCTCGCGAACAGCGACCCTCAGTGCCGCATTGATGATGCCATCGGGTCCCGGGGCCTTAGTGGGCACCATCCGCGCCGCGATCGCCAAGAGCTCCTCATCCGACACCTCCCTCACTGGCTCCTGCGTTGTCTGCCCCCAATCGACCAGATCCGGTGCAGGCCACTCAAAAGTGCCATGATCCGGGAAGAGTTCCGACACGACGTGCTGTAGAATCGCAGGATCTCGCTCCGGGGGGACGCGGCTACCCTTGAGGCGTGACGTTACTACCTTGTAGGCAGTGCCGAAGACGTTGTCCTCAGCTTCCGCAATCATCTCATCAAAGCTACGGTCCTTGCTTGCCTTGATGGCACGGGCGAGTTCCTTCTTACAGCTCCTGTGCCGTTCTCTGGCCAACTCTCGCTGTGCACCGGTTCCGGCGGTCAAAATCGCATCCTCAGATGACTTGCACTGCTCCCTGAGAAGGCCGATTTCCTGCGTCCACCAGTACATTTCCGGTCTCACCAAAAACTGCGCTGGCGGTGCCCTCTGCATCACCTCATCGCAGGCTCTAGTAAGTCCAGCGGTGAGAGTCGCCGGTGATACAGCCGCTTCGGCAAACCCGGAAGCCTGGAGCGCGATCTGGAAGGCTTCGGGATGGAATTGACGCAACTTCCATCTCGGTCCAATCTGCTCGCGTTGTCGCTGCCGGTCGCGATGCTGGTGCTGTTGTTGCGGTTGCCTCTGCTGATGTGGTGAAGCGCTGCTGACTGGTGTCGCGGATACGCTGAATCTCACGTATCTGTGGTCACTGTTGGTGAAAGTGTCGAGCACCCGCCAGTCGTTACCGGGTTCAATGGCCGGACTGGCGAAGGACACGTCGACCACACTTTCAGTAGCACTGCCGTTGCCGACGAACGTGGGCACACTGCCGCGGTTCAAGATCGCCAGGTCGAGCTGGTCGACGACCTCGGCGAGATCTTCACCACGCGGCTTCGTCCTCGCGCTGCCCCATCGCACGTGCCAGGCATTGAAGTCGCCCGCCAAGACTACGAGGGGGTGTGCTCTGGCCTCGATATCGATCTCGTCGAGCAGCCGCTGGTAGTCCTCGTCCGTCCATCCCGGTGTTGGTGGGGCGTAGCAAGAGATGAAGGTCACCCCTGCCACCTGGACCGACACCAGTCCTACCCTACTTGCCCAGACTCGCTGTATGGGCAAGGCTCCGGTCGTAATAACAGCTGCCTTCGCTGTCGAGTCCACCGCCCAGTTCCCGTTATTGGGTGGAACACGGTAGATCTCCGACGCCAGCACAATGTCGATCCTTTGCTCCCGTGCGGTCTGGAGCATGAGATCTTGTGCTACCCTGCTGCGCGCCAAGTTGATCTGGAGAATCTTCAACCCAGCGTCACGCCCTCTAACAGTGGTGTTCGAAACTAGCGGGAACATGACGGCTGGCTACTTCCGCTGCAAACCGGTGAACCTGTCTGATGTTGTCCGGAACACGTAAGGCACTTGGGGCCCGAGCTGCACTCCTTGGCCTTGTGCTGCTTCGATCCGCACCGGAAGCAGCACTTGGAGTAGTCAGGGCCGGTGCACTCGCGAGAGCGGTGCCCCTTGCCAAAGCAGCGGTAGCAGAGCTGCTCTCCTGCAGGGACCGATGCGAGCGCCTGCACGACGCAACTCGTGTTCCCTATGGTGACCCGGAGACCGTCGAGAAGCTGGCACTGCCCGCGCGGCAGCTTGATATGGGCTTTCTGCAGCCCGTCGTACCGCCGCCACATCCGAACTGCCTCGCCCGGAACCGTCAGCCCCGCCTGTCGCTTAATCGCCGAAATCAAGTCGTCGACAGTCGCCAGCATGTCGATTCCTGTGATCGCGGCCGTCTGCTTGTCGACAAGGAGGTGGGCCACTCCATCCTTCTTGATGGCTTCGCTGACATCGGCCAGCACACTCTCGCAGTCCGTGTTCGGCTTCAGCCACAGCGACAGCTTCCGCTCCCCTGTGCGGCAAACCCTCGCCACGAACTGATCCACATTGGTCTTGGAACGCACTGCCTTGTATGTGTCGAGGAAGGCCTTGCCCTCGTTGGCCTCGAGGACGATCACCGCAGGCCTCTCCATTTTAGCAGCGCTCTTTCCCGCTTTCTGTGGTGCTGCTCTCTTGTCTCCCTTGGCCACGACTTTAGCAAAGGATGCTGGTTGCGCATGCACCTTGGTTGCCACAGCCGCTGCTTTCTTTACCTTCGGTTTTGGCTTTTCTGGAGCCATGGCCTGGGACAAGACGGCCTCGACCGGGATCTCGGGGACATCAGGCGTGATGACTTCGTTCATGCCCGTCGGTTCGCCCTCTTTTTTCTTGCCGCGCCTTGCCCGGGTCCGCTTTCGTTTGGGAGTGTCGCCAGGTGGATGCTGGCTTTGCCCAACAGCACTGGAGTCGACGACATGTTGTTGTTGCTGCTGCGTAGCTACCGCCAACTCTCCCATCGAGTGGAGTCCACTTTGGAGCAGCATAAGTTCTCTTTCGCTGGCTGCCGCACGCTCACGAAGGCTAATGTTGTCTCGCTTCAGCTCCTGATTTTCACGAGACAACAACTTCAGCTTTGTCTTCAGCTCCGCGTCGCCATTCTTTGCCGTCGCCCGGCCCGTCTCCATCTCGCTAACCTTAGCGAGGAGAGTCTCGACGGTTGCCCGGAGCTCCCTCAACTCGCTGCTGAGGCTTGCGATAGTCGGCTCCTGCTGCGGGACTTCGGCCACCTGCTGGACGACGGTTGAGTTCATCTCGTCCTCTTCGCTCTCCTCGGACAACTCCATATCACTGACTTGCAGGGCCATTCGCTGCAGCACTACCATTGGCCGAGTGGGCGCCGCTGTCGATGGCGCGATACTGCCTCCCTTTCGCGGCCGAGTCAACGACAGCGCAGCCGATGGTGATGATGATGTCGTTGCTTCGTCCCTGTCGTCCTCCGTCGATGGTGCGGGAGCATCACAGGTGGACCGGAGCCTGGCCGACTTACGCGTCGAAGGCACCCCCGATGCCTGCTCCATTCCCTAGCTGCTTCGTCGAAAATCCCCAACGCCAAAAATGCCGACAAATGCCGAAAAATCGCCCGTTTCCCGAGCAGTCGTGGGCAAGGGGGGAAGGGATTCGGCTTGTGGGGGGGGGGGGAGGAGGGAGGTGGGGGGGTCGAGGGGCTGCGGATGCACAAAATCTGTCCGGGTGCAATCACTTACCGCTCGTCAAAAAGCTCTTTTTTCGCTGCTTCCGCGTATTTCCAGCAGCTGCCCGAATTTTCTTGCACCGGAGACACTATTTAGTTAGAAAGCGCCGTAAGGTAGGCAGTCCGAACTTGCTTGGTGTTCCCAGGGCGAAAGAGCGGGGACACTTTACTGACTGGAGGCGCCGTGCAGTAGGCAATCTCTAGTTGCTCAGCGTTCCCTGGGCTACAAACCGGAGACACTTTCTGGAAGGCGCCGCAAAGTGGGCAATCAGCTTAGCGGAGACACTTGGTGGATTGTGGGTGCCGTGAAGTAGGCAATCCTGGCGCCGTGGAGTAGGCAATTTCTTAGCGGGGACACTTCACGGATTGCAGGTGCCGTGAAGTAGGCAATCCCGGCGCCGTAGAGTAGGCAATTTCGGTGCAAGTGTCGTCCGTGTTGCCGCCTGGTAGGAGTTATAACGGTCAATTCCAACGGTTATTTCGGATTAACGGCCAAATTGAAAAAACGGCCGTTTTAAGCTTCCAGCGCCAACTGCCGATTCGAACTCGATCTGGTTTGAGAGAATGGATCTTCCCGGACGGAGCCACATCGATTCCTCAACCCTGCGACCGTAAACACGCCTCCAAATGTCGTAACTGTCGCCGATTTCGTGTTTTTCACTATTTTTCACTTTTTCACTATGAAAAACACATGCACTGACTCGCGTATTATTTTTAAAAAATAGTAAATTCACTCCTCTAACAGAATAACACCACTTTTTTACCACTTTTTTAGTTTTTGTAGCCAAGAAAAATATTTTTCCGATTTTGGGTGGCAAAGAGTGTAAAATCGACAAAATCGGACCACTTTATACACCCTTTAACACCCATTTTTCGAAACTGCGTTTTTCGGTGTTTCCACGCTATTTTTATCACTAATTCACCGATTTGCGTGCGGTTTTCACTCACTTTCGATGCACTGTGCCGAGAACTAGCGAAAAAACCACACCCGGCCAAGATCCGGACACTTTTGGGTGTTAAAAACACGGAGTCCCAAATGGGGCTACGCCCCGGGACAAAAAATGTGTCGATTTTGAATTAAATTGTTTTTGGCCAATTTTAATCCGATTTCGATGCGGTTTTCGACGGAGCACCTCTAATTGGCACCGCCGCTAACTATTCCCGACGATATTTCACTGCTTCTTGCACTTTTTTACCGTTTTTCGGATATTGCCACTTTCCATACAAAAAAGTCAACAAAACTTGGTTTCACTTTTTTCGGTGCCAAATCAACCGATTTCGATGCGGTTTTCACCGGAGAACGTCTTATTGTCACCAAAACTAACATTTAACGGTGAAAAACACGGGTTCCGAGCACTTTTTACACTTTTTTTGAGGTACGGCTATTCCCCATACAAAATGTAAACAAACACTTTTCACCGATTTATTTGTTGAAATCGATGATTTCAGCGCGGTTTTCACTACTAATCGGTAGATGGTCACTTGTTTTATCGATTTGAATTAACTTTTCCGGGTTCTATTAACTTTTTACGCGAAATTTTTGCAAAAAACACGGAGCGACGCTCAGCACGTGTTGACGCTACAGCGTTTGACAGCTCACTCCACAGGGATAACTGGCTTGTGGCCGCCAAGCGTTCATAGCGACGTGGCTTTTTGATCCTTCGATGTCGGCTCTTCCTATCATTGCGAAGCAAAATTCACAAAGCGTAGGATTGTTCACCCTTTCAAGGGAACGTGAGCTGGGTTTAGACCGTCGTGAGACAGGTTAGTTTTACCCTACTGGTGTGCAAGTACTATCTCAATGGAATTCCTGTGCAGTACGAGAGGAACCACAGGTACGGACCAATGGCTCAATACTAGTCCGAGCGGACTTTGGTATGACGCTACGTCCGTCGGATTATGCCTGAACGCCTCTAAGGTCGTAACCGAACCAGGCTGGTAGTATATGTATAGGAGTCGTTAGCTAGATGGCTAATAACATCACGAGACCGGATTGAGTCTTCTATAGACTCTTTCCATTTATTGGAAACCCTCAAACTGAGCCTATCGCGAGTGCGCTCGCCGAAGTACCTGAAGTGGGAAAAGGCGTTGTGCTTGCCGATCTTCCAAGAATAGTTTCGACTCCTAAGACCACCCGAAAACGACGGGTTTGCAGGCTGGGCGCTACGCATTGAAGAGAGATGTACATTTCGATCCTTTCAGGCGACCCATGCTTGGTGGTTGTGTGCGGTGTGCTCCCCCCGGGGGGCACATGCGGCATACCGTGTGTGGACTAGTTGGACCCACCCTTGCGGTGGACCGACCGGTCAGTGGTGTTTGCGGGTTAACACATGCGAGCGTTGCGGCCCAGAGGCCTTACCGCCTTTCACTGCGGGTTCGTCAAGAACTTGGAGATGGTCGCAACGCATCGGGTCCTCCCGGGGTACTTGGTGTTTGGATGCTGGCTTGGTGATTAAACACTTGATATTCCATCTTCGGATGAATTTCGGGTGTCACCTGTTGCCTAAGACCACTTGCATGTTTAGCTCGCCGTGGGGTAGCAAGCGTTGTGATCTAATGGCCTTACCGGGCAAACACTTTCGGTTCGTCAAGGACTTGGAGTGCCGGGACGGGTTGGCGGATCCATCACTCTGAGTATGCCGGGTTGATACTTGGGGTTGGTTTGGTTTTGGTGACCCAATACTAGATGTACCATCTCGGTGGTATGTCAGTATCACCTATACTCCAGACCACTTGCATGGTTAGCAAGCGTTGTGATCTAATGGCCCAACCGGGCAAACACTTTGGGTTCGCAAGGACTTAGAGTGCCGGGACGGGTTGGCGGATCCAACACTCTGGGTACCTCCGGGTACTTGGGGTTGGTTGAGGACTTGGTGAACAAACACTTGATATACACTCTCCGGATGTACTTCGGGTGTCACCTGTTGTCCGAGACCACTTGCATGGTTAGCAAGCGTTGTGATTCAATGGCCCTACCGGGCAAACACTTTGGGTTCGCAAGGACTTGGAGTGCCGGGACGGGTTTGCGGATCCAACACTCTGGGTACCTCCGGGTACTTGGGGTTGGTTGAGGACTTGGTGAGCAAACACTTGATATACGTTCTTCGGATGTACTTCGGGTGTCACCTGTTGTCCGAGGCCACTTGCATGGTCAACGGTTGAGGTGGTGATGGCGGGTCGGTGCTGTAGGGTGCCGGCCTGTTGGCTGCCTTGGCCGGGTTGGTTGGTTAACACTTGATTGAGCTTGCACCCGAGGGTAATGGCACTTGAAGGTGGGTACCGGCCGGCTGACCTGGTGTGATGGTTGGTTGGTGAACACTTGGCGGTACTTGCACTTGGCTGTGCTTGGACTTGAAGGTGGGATCCGGCTGGCCTAGGCCATTGGTGGTTGGTTGGTTGGTTAGCCCTTAGCTGGGCTGGCTGGCTGGCTGGCCATCGGTGGTGTGGTGTGTTGGGCGGTTGGTGAACACTTGGCGGTACTTGCACTTGGCTGTGCTTGGACTTGAAGGTGGGATCCGGCTGGCCTAGGCCATTGGTGGTTGGTTGGTGGGTTAGCCCTTAGTTGGGCTGGCTGGCTGGCTGGCCATCGGTGGTGTGGTGTGGTGTGGTGTGTGGAGTCGAGCATCGCGCGCCGTTGCCTTCTTCGGAGTGTTGTGGGTACGCAAGTGCTTGCAGTGCAAAGAGGTTGGTGATGGAGTGACATTGCCTTCACCATGGAGTTGCGGGTACTTAGGTACTTGCAAGGAGATGGTGGTATGGTGGTGTTGCGTGTGTGGTGTTCGATTAGAAAGATATAATTTCTAAGTCCGGATTAGTGCTGTCAGTGGGGCCGCCGCTAACAGGTCCTGCACGGCCACCGTGGGGCTTGACTTGGCGCTATTCCGGACTTGGGGCGATCACGATGTCCCCGTGCGGGACTTAGAAGATGGAAGAACACAAGTACCCTTATCCCATGACTTGTGAGCGATTGGCATACGTTACCACATGAAGAGAAAAATTGGCTAAGTCCCGGATCCATATTATTTGAAGAGAAAAATCGGCTAAGTCCCGGATCCATATTATATGAAGAGAAAAATCGGCTAAGTCCAGGATCCATATCATATGAAGAGAAATATCGGCTAAGTCCAGGATCCATATATAATAACCTAATAATCGGCTAAGTCCAGGATCCATATTATATGAAGAGAAAAATCGGCTAAGTCCCAGATTGGGTCTGTCAGAAATACACTTCCAAGTTACCACACAAGCAAGCAAGATGGCCTAGTGATGGATCCATATGATATGAAGAGAAAAATCGGCTAAGTCCCAGATTGGGTCTGTCAGACATACACTTTCAAGTTACCACACAAGCAAGCAAGATGGCCTAGTGATTGATCCATATGATATGAAGAGAAAAATCGGCTAAGTCCGAGATTGGGTCTGTCAGACATACACTTCCAAGTTACCACACAAGCAAGCAAGATGGCGTATTGATGGATCCATATGATATGAAGAGAAAAATCGGCTAAGTCCGAGATTGGGTCTGTCAGAAATACACTTCCAAGTTACCACACAAGCAAGCAAGATGGCCTAGTGATGGATCCATATGATATGAAGAGAAAAATCGGCTAAGTCCCAGATTGGGTCTGTCGGAAATACACTTCCAAGTTACCACACAAGCAAGCAAGATGGCCTAGTGATGGATCCATATGATATGAAGAGAAAAATCGGCTAAGTCCCAGATTGGGTCTGTCGGAAATACACTTCCAAGTTACCACACAAGCAAGCAAGATGGCCTAGTGATGGATCCATATGATATGAAGAGAAAAATCGGCTAAGTCCCAGATTGGGTCTGTCAGACATACACTTTCAAGTTACCACACAAGCAAGCAAGATGGCCTAGTGATTGATCCATATGATATGAAGAGAAAAATCGGCTAAGTCCGAGATTGGGTCTGTCAGACATACACTTCCAAGTTACCACACAAGCAAGCAAGTTACCACATGAAGAGAAAGCCGGCAAAGTCCGGGAATGTTACCACATGAACTGGAAAATGGGCAAAAACCTACCTTCACAGGGAACGTGAATAACTAAGGCTGTAGACATTGGATCGACAAGCCAAAGACTGATATGGAAAGGAAATGAGTAGTACTAGCTTTCCTGAGAGTTGCAGAGCTTAGACTGCATATGAACGGAAGATATTAAGCGTCAAAGTCAGAAAAGTTGCCCGAAGGAACACAAGTTCCAACTTAGAGCATGAATACCGCCTAGACGGTAGGAGGTACGGCCAGGCTGAGGAATAAGAAAATGTTGGCCAACATGTTCCCTAACTATCCCCCGAAGACCGCAAAGCAATCCAACATCAACCAAGAAAGTTATAGCCCGATCAAGGAAACACCTACTTTGCACCGATTTTGCACCAAATACATGTACCAAGCACCTTCGGTTGCATACCTGCAGGGGCTTACCATAGTAGGCCATGGAAGACCGATATACCGAACATAATCACTTTCTATCTCCTCGGGTGTTGGAGGTAGCGCTTTGCGGTACAAGAACGAAAGTTAGACCATATCTTGGTGCATCTTTTTGCCCAAAAACACAAGACCCTATCTACCAAGGCAAGAAAGTTGTGTGGGGACAAAATGTCCAAAAGTGCCCAAAGTGGCACACTTGAACCATATATTCGAGAAAAACACAAGTGTGGGCCCGAGCTAGCAAGTTGAAATGTTCTGACCGTCAGTAGCCCTAGTTGAGGTGCACTTATCATTATATGAGGCCAACGTGCCAGCTAGTCTCTAAAGGGGCGATATGGGTGTTCCAAGGTTTGTACCCAATTGAGGAAAAAACAGGGTAAGGTACGGTGTACCGCGAATAACTCGGGCTATAGATGTCCGATCGATGAGTTTGGCATATGTATGGAAAGGTCTCGACGAGACCTAACTACCCTGAAAGTATGAAGGCAAAGACTTGAATGACCGGGAAGTAATTAAGTGCACAAGTGGTAAAGTTGCACCAAAGTCCATGTTACCCGAAGTGTTACATGAACACCCAATATTCGACCAAAACACAAGTTTAGAGACGAGCTAGCGAGCTACATTGTTCAGACCGTCAGTAGCCCGCATCAAGACACGCATTTAATTATACGGGGCCTAGCCGCTAGCTCGACTCGAAGTCGGTCATATGGTTGGTTGATGGTTTGGACCGACCACGTGGTGTACCAAGGTGATGTACCTTTCATGAATTAAAACTCTGGCTGTATGGCACTGAGCGACAAGCTAAGAAGTGATTTGGAATAGTCTTGAGTGGGACTATTTAGGAAAAATGCGAACAAAAAATCACAAAGTCCTTGGGCGAAGCTATTAGCGAAACATAGAGCAAATTGGTACCAAAAACTATGGAAATGGGACTTGAGTCAAAAATAACCGCAAGTTGGAGAAGAGATAGCAAGCTTGCGTAGAACATTTATAACTAGTGCGTGGTATGACCAACAAAAATGTGTATGGGGCCAAGGCGCTGGCTGGCCTCCAAAGTGGTGATATGGGCGATTCAAAGTTTGTACCCAAGTATGAACAAGTATGGTGAAAACAGGGTAAGGTACCAAGTACCACGAATAACTCGGGCTGTAGATGGCCGAGCAAGACAAATGGCATACCGTTAGAATGGTCTTGGGGAGACCTATCTACCCTGAAAGTTTCATGAGGCTGAGTTGAAAGACCACGGAGATATTAGGTGATGATGGTCCAATTCGGGGACCAAGTCGCAGGAAATGGCACTTGACCAAAATCACGCTTGGAAGGTGAATACCGGCTTACCGGTAAGAGATAGCGACTTGGCGTATAATATTCATAAGTTGGGCGTGTAAAGACGCAACTTTCATTATATGGGGGCAACCCGGTCAGGGTGCTCCAAGTCGGTCGTTTGGTCGGTTTATGGTTTGGGCCGACCATGTGGTGTACCAAGAAGAGGTACCTTTCATGAATTATAACTCGGTCAGTTTGCCACCGAGCGACAAGTTGCGGTGTGTTTTGGAATGGTCTTGAGTGGGACTATCAAGCAAAAATACAAATAGAAAATCAGCTTGTCCATGGCCGAAGCTATTAGTGAAACATATAGCAAAATGGGTCCAAAAACGAATGAAATGGGACTTGGACCAAGAATAACGGCAAGTTGGAGAAGAGATAGCAAGTTGACGTAGAACATTTATATTTTGGGCATAGTATGACCAACAAAAAAGTATTTGGGGCCAAGGTGCTGGCTGGCCTCCAAAGTGGAGATATGGGCGATACAAAGTTTGTACCCAAGTACGAACAAGTATGGAAAAAACAGGGTAAGGTACCAAGTACCATTAATAACTTCGGCTGTATATGGCCGAGCGAGGCAAACGGCTCACCGTTGGAAAGGTCTCGGGGAGACCTATCTACCCTGAAAGTTTCATGAGGCTGAGTTGAAAGACCACGGAGATATTAGGTGATGATGGTCCAATTCGGGGACCAAGTCGCAGGAAATGGCACTTGACCAAAATCACCCTTGGAAGGTGAATACCGGCTTACCGGTAAGAGATAGCGACTTGGCGTAGAATATTCATAAGTTGGGCGTGTAGAGACGCAACTTTCATTATACGGGGGCAACCCGGTCAGGGTGCTCCAAGTCGGTCGTTTGGTCGGTTTATGGTTTGGGCCGACCACGTGGTGTACCAAGTTGAGGTACCTTTCATGAATTATAACTCGGTCAGTTTGCCACCGAGCAACAAGCTACGATGTGATTTGGAATGGTCCTGAGTAGGACTATTTGGGAAAAATACAAACAGAAAATTAGCTTGTCTATGGGCGAAGCTATTAGTGAAACATATGGCAAAATGGGTCCGAAAACGAATGAAATGGGACTTGGACCAAGAATAACGGCAAGTTGGAGAAGAGATAGCAAGTTGACGTAGAACAATTATATTTGGTGCATGGTATGACCAACAAAAAAGTATATGGGGCCAAGGTGCTGGCTGGCCTCCAAAGTGGAGATATGGGCGATCCAAAGTTTGTACCCAAGTACGAACAAGTATGGAAAAAACAGGGTAAGGTACCAAGTACCATTAATAACTTCGGCTGTAGATGGCCGAGCAAGACAAACGGCATACCGTTGGAAAGGTCTTGGGGAGACCTATCTACCCTGAAAGTTTCATGAGGCTGAGTTGAAAGACCACGGAGATATTAGGTGATGATGGTCCAATTCGGGGACCAAGTCGCAGGAAATGGCACTTGACCAAAATCACCCTTGGAAGGTGAATACCGGCTTACCGGTAAGAGATAGCGACTTGGCGTAGAATATTCATAAGTTGGGCGTGTAGAGACGCAACTTTCATTATACGGGGGCAACCCGGTCAGGGTGCTCCAAGTCGGTCGTTTGGTCGGTTTATGGTTTGGGCCGACCACGTGGTGTACCAAGGTGAGGTACCTTTCATGAATTATAACTCGGTCAGTTTGCCACCGAGCGACAAGCTGCGGCGTGTTTTGGAATGGTCTTGAGTGGGACTATCAAGGAAAAATACAAATAGAAAATCAGCTTGTCCATGGCCGAAGCTATTAGTGAAACATATAGCAAAATGGGTCCAAAAACGAATGAAATGGGACTTGGACCAAGAATAACGGCAAGTTGGAGAAGAGATAGCAAGTTGGCGTAGAACAATTATATTTGGTGCATGGTATGACCAACAAAAAAGTATATGAGGCCAAGGTGCTGGCTGGCCTCCAAAGTGGAGATATGGGCGATCCAAAGTTTGTACCCAAGTATGGCAAAAACTGGTAGAGGTACCTTTCATGAATTACTGCTCAGGCTGTATGGCACTTAGCGGGACGCTTGGCTCTGGTATGGAATAGTCTTGAGTGGGACTATCAAGGAAAAATACGAACAAAAAATCACCATGTCCACGGACGAAGGTATTAGCGAAACTTAGAGCGAAATTGCGACCAAGTCGCTGGAAATGGCCCTTGGACCAAGTATACCGTCAAGGCGGTACGAGATAGCGAGTTGACGTGGAACATTTATAAGTTTGCCTACACGAGACGAAAGTTTAGTTATATGGGGCCAACCCGCTCAGGGTTGTCCAAGTCGGTCATATGGCTGATCGAAATTTTCGACCAAGTACTGAGAAAACAGGGTAAGGTACAGTGTACCTCGAATAACTTCGGCTGTAGATGTCCGAGCGAAGCAAACGGCATAGCGTTGGAAAGGTCTTGAAGTGCTCTAAACACCCTGAAAGTATGAGAACGCTATCTGGAAAACTCGTGGAGATATTAGCGAAACATAGGGCCCAAAAGAAACCAAGTCGCAGGAAACGGGCCCTCCAAGAACACCCTAAAATCCCAATTACGGCTAAGTTGCAGGCCAGCTAGCGAAGTGAAATGTTCTAGGCATAACTAGAACACGTTAAGGCGCAACTTTATGAATCAGAACTTTTTTCGATATCTGGTCCCCAAAGGGGGGATATGGGCGATCCAAGGATTTTTCCAAGTTTCGGTACTTTTTACGGTATCGCTCATAGCTCCGGCTGTATGCAAGCAAATGACAATCTAAGACATGATTTGGAAAGGTAATGAGTAGTACTAACTTACGTTAGAACACAGCGAAGCGCTATCGGTTCATGGCAAGGCCGATATAAGCAGTCAAAGATGAAAAATGTTGACAAAATGAACAAAAATTAGCTTGGTACGCGAATAGCGGCCAGGGATGAAGAGGTACGAAGGTGGTGTAGAACAATTATAATTAGAACTTGGTACGCTCTAAAAGTTTGCCGAAGAGCGCAAAGCGCTCAAACCCATAGAAAGTGGCCATTTGGGCCGAACAGTGCGTGCAAAGAGGTGAAAATGCAAAAATTGCACTTTGGGGGGCGATTTGCGGGGGGAAGGAGGGGTCGGAGGGCAAAATGTCCCTTGACCAAAAAGTCTTATCTCGTCGAGATCTACAACATTGCCGAAGACCGCAAAGCGCTAGCTCGCAATCGAAAAATCGAGAATTTGAAAATTTTCTAAGTCTTGGGCTCCCTAAGGAAAAGTTTCAAAAATCACGTTTGTCCCCAATTTTGAAGGGGAAGGAGTCGGTTCCGGGGCATGGTGTCTTCGGCAAAAAGTCTTATCTTTTTGCGTACTTTCGACTAGTTCAATAAAAATTTTTGACCCAAAAATTGTTCGGCGGACCCCTAGGTCGAAAAACCCGAAAAAAGTCGAAAAAAGTCGAAAATGTCGAAAAATGAGAAAACCTCATATTCGGACTCTACACGAGCCCCAGATATTGAAAAGTGAAATCCGCGGTCGATTTGGAACAAAAAATTGACCTAGGCAAAGTTGTATGGAGGTAGGGACCCCTGAGAAAAAAGTTTGGTCCCGAGGCTCCTTGGACCACCAAGTCCCTAGGTCGGACCAAAATCGGAAAAAATCCGACCAAAGTCGAAAGTGTCGAAAATTTTAAAAAACCCCTTTTGGGGCCCTATGGCCTCCCTAGATAATGAAAAGTGAGGTCCGCGGCCGATCCGGAAGAAAAACTTGACCTAGGCAAACTTGTATGACGGTGGGGACCCAAAAAAATTTCGATGAGTGTAGTTTAGACAGGCCGGAAAATGTATCGGTGGTCCGTATCAAGGGACGTCTTTTAGTTCCATGGGGTGGTGGTCGTCGAACAAAGTCGCCTAGGTCGACCACCAGAAAGACCAGTCGTGTTGTAATGGATGTTTTGACCACTTTACTAGGGAAACCTAGTAGGTCGAAGCAAATTTGGGGTTCGAGATGAGTTGGTGAAAGTTGGTCCAACCTAGGTGTGCTTGGTGGAGGTTGACCATGAAAGTAGAGCATGATAGGAATGACCATAACTTTGGTTCTAGATGTCGGATCGGTACACTTGAGGCAGTTTTGGAAAGGTGAAGGCCTGCTCTAGCTATGTTTCCTACCAAGCTAAGCGCCTACTAGTGACCCGGAGGAGGTAT
Organism: Anopheles ziemanni; assembly: GCF_943734765.1. Classification (NCBI taxonomy): domain Eukaryota; kingdom Metazoa; phylum Arthropoda; class Insecta; order Diptera; family Culicidae; genus Anopheles; species Anopheles ziemanni. Next base: position 709,464 of record NW_026689785.1, on the reverse strand, counting down.
TAAGGGTCAAAGGCAAAAAGGCGTACCCTAAAGTGCATGTGACCAAGAAAATGGGAAAAACGGTATCGCCTATAGCTCAGGCTGTATGGCTCGGATCGGAAAGCTTGGATATGCGTTGGAAAGGTCTTGACGAGCGCTAGCTATGTGTCCTACCAAGCGAAGCGCTAGGTGTTGAGCAAGTCGGTCATATTAGAGGGCAAAGGTGAAAAATGGTGGTTTAGAGGCGAAAATTCACCTTATGATCGAAAATAGCGGGCGAACGATAAGAGCTACGAACACGGCGTAGAACAATCATAAGTACGTTACCACAAGACCTAACTTTGGCCAATATAGAGCGAGAAGATCGGAGGTACCCATCAGGGTGATATGGCTGGTTCAAAGTTGGACCAAAACGAGACTTGAGAAATGGATTGAAACACGGTATCGCGAATAACTCAGGCTGTATGGAACGGATCGACAAGCTAAGATCAGTGTTGGAAAGGTCGAACCGAGCGCTAACTATAATCCCAAACAACCGAAGCGCTAAGTGTTGAGCAAAACTGAGTTATTAAGCGACAAAGTGGAAAAATAATACCAAAATGGCCAAAAATCACACAAGACCAAGAATACCGAGCAAGCGGTAAGAGATAGCGGGTTGACGTAGAATACTTATAAGTTTGCCTCTACGAGACATAAAAGTCGTCCATAGAAAGCGAGAAGATCGGACCACTCTGGAAGGGTGATACGAGTGGTCAAAAATTGGCAAAAATGAAACATGGCTAAAATGGATTTGACTTGTGCACCGTATAGCTCCGGCTGTATGGCATGGATTGTTAAGCTAGGATATGTTTTGGAAAGGTAACACCCAGCGCTAGATACGACTAGAAGAAAGCAAAGCGCTAACTAGCATTATTTGGAAGTTATTAAGTGTCAAAGTCGAAAAATGTTACCAAAATTGAAACTCGAGTACATTGGGCCAAAAAGTACAAGTTGTGAAATTTGGACTTACGAGTAAAATACCGAGCAGGCGGTAAGAGATAGAGACTTGGTGTAGAACAATTATATGTTGGGCATGTTATAACCTATATTTGGCCCGAACATAGTGACGAGATCGGTGGTACCCAAAAGGGTGGTACAGGTGTTAGATGGTTTTCCCAGAGCATAAGCTCCACATGATATGGAAAACGGGAAACATCATAACTTCGGCTGTATGGCATGGAATAGAACGAACAAGGTATCGATGGAAAGAGAAAAGGTAGCGCTAACTATAATTCCTACCAAGCAAAGCGCTAGCATGTGACCGTTCGGGTGTTATTGTGAGTCAAAGTCAGAAATTGTTACCACGAGAGGCGAAAATCCGACTAAGTCCATGAATACCGGGCTGGCGGTAAGAGATACGGCTTGGCCGTAGAACATTTATAAGTTGGCCAATACAAGACCTAAGTTTTGTCCATAGACGACAAGAAGATCGAAGATACGTGAAGGTGAGATATGGGCGTCCCAAAGTGGGCCTTTGAAAAAGTGACAAACTTCCCTTATAACAGCATACACCAAATATCTCTGGCTCTATGGCACCGAATAAGAAGTTGAGGTCAGCGATAGAAAGGTGATAGTCAGCGCTAAATATCATACGAACAGAGTGAAGCGCTAAAGGGAAAGGATCTTGGTGATATAAGGTGACAAAGTCGAGAAAAGTTGCCTCAAAATCATGAAAAATGTGAAAAAATGGCTAAGTCCCGGGTGCCTTAAGGGCAGGTTGATCGAATGTACCGAGCTGGCGGTACGAGATAGAGACTTGGTGTAGAACAATTATATGTTTGGCATAGCAAGACCTACATTTGGTCAATACATGGTGCGAAGATCAAAGATACCCGTAAGGGTGATATTGGTGTCCAAAGGTAAAAAACACTAAGTCTTGGGAAACTTATATGAAGAAAAAGGACCCTGATGGGTCATATGGAATTGATCGAAAAATCGGCTAAGTCCCAAAATGGGGATGTCAGAACTACACTCAAATGTTACCACATCAAGCAAGGCAAACTTATATGAAGGAAAGGACCCTGATGGGTCATATGGTATTTTACAAAAAATCGGCTAAGTCCCAAAATGGGGATGTCAGAACTACACTCAAATGTTACCACACCAAGCAAGGCAAACTTATATGAAGGAAAGGACCCTGATGGGTCATATGGTATTTTACGAAAAATCGGCTAAGTCCCAAAATGATGATGTCAGAACTACACTCAAATGTTACCACACCAAGCAAGGCAAACTTATATGAAGGAAAGGACCCTGATGGGTCATATGGTATGGATCGAAAAATCGGCTAAGTCCCAAAATGGGGATGTCAGAACTACACTCAAATGTTACCACACCAAGCAAGGCAAACTTATATGAAGGAAAGGACCCTGATGGGTCATATGGTATTTTACGAAAAATCGGCTAAGTCCCAAAATGGGGATGTCAGAACTACACTCATGTGTTACCACACCAAGCAAGGCAAACTTATATGAAGCAAAGGACCCTGATGGGTCATATGGTATTTTACGAAAAATCGGCTAAGTCCCAAAATGGGGATGTCAGAACTACACTCATGTGTTACCACACCAAGCAAGGCAAACTTATATGAAGCAAAGGACCCTGATGGGTCATATGGTATTTTACGAAAAATCGGCTAAGTCCCAAAATGGGGATGTCAGAACTACACTCATGTGTTACCACACCAAGCAAGGCAAACTTATATGAAGCAAAGGACCCTGATGGGTCATATGGTATTTTACGAAAAATCGGCTAAGTCCCAAAATGGGGATGTCAGAACTACACTCAAATGTTACCACACCAAGCAAGGCAAACTTATATGAAGCAAAGGACCCTGATGGGTAATATGGTATTTTACGAAAAATCGGCTAAGTCCCAAAATGGGGATGTCAGAACTACACTCATGTGTTACCACACCAAGCAAGGCAAACTTATATGAAGCAAAGGACCCTGATGGGTCATATGGTATTTTACGAAAAATCGGCTAAGTCCCAAAATGGGGATGTCAGAACTACACTCAAATGTTACCACACCAAGCAAGGCAAACTTATATGAAGCAAAGGACCCTGATGGGTCATATGGTATGGATCGAAAAATCGGCTAAGTCCCAAAATGGGGATGTCAGAACTACACTCTTGTGTTACCACACCAAGCAAGGCAAACTTATATGAAGCAAAGGACCCTGATGGGTCATATGGTATGGATCGAAAAATCGGCTAAGTCCCAAAATGGGGATGTCAGAACTACACTCAAATGTTACCACACCAAGCAAGGCAAACTTATATGAAGGAAAGGACCCTGATGGGTCATATGGTATTTTACGAAAAATCGGCTAAGTCCCAAAATGGGGATGTCAGAACTACACTCATGTGTTACCACACCAAGCAAGGCAAACTTATATGAAGCAAAGGACCCTGATGGGTCATATGGTATTTTACGAAAAATCGGCTAAGTCCCAAAATGGGGATGTCAGAACTACACTCATGTGTTACCACATCAAGCAAGGCAAACTTATATGAAGGAAAGGACCCTGATGGGTCATATGGTATTTTACGAAAAATCGGCTAAGTCCCAAAATGGGGATGTCAGAACTACACTCAAATGTTACCACACCAAGCAAGGCAAACTTATATGAAGCAAAGGACCCTGATGCGTCATATGGTATTTTACGAAAAATCGGCTAAGTCCCAAAATGGGGATGTCAGAACTACACTCAAATGTTACCACACCAAGCAAGGCAAACTTATATGAAGCAAAGGACCCTGATGGGTCATATGGTATTTTACGAAAAATCGGCTAAGTCCCAAAATGATGATGTCAGAACTACACTCAAAGGTTACAACACCAAGCAAGGCAAACTTATATGAAGCAAAGGACCCTGATGGGTCATATGGTATTTTACGAAAAATCGGCTAAGTCCCAAAATGGGGATGTCAGAACTACACTCAAATGTTACCACACCAAGCAAGGCAAACTTATATGAAGCAAAGGACCCTGATGGGTCATATGGTATTTTACGAAAAATCGGCTAAGTCCCAAAATGGGGATGTCAGAACTACACTCAAATGTTACCACACCAAGCAAGGCAAACTTATATGAAGGCAAGGACCCTGATGGGTCATATGGTATTTTACGAAAAATCGGCTAAGTCCCAAAATGGGGATGTCAGAACTACACTCAAATGTTACCACACCAAGCAAGGCAAACTACCTAGGTGAACCCTAGGAAGAAACACGGACCAAGTCAGATGGCCTAAGTCAAGAGTTCAAGTGACCTAGGGAAAGTTGTATGACGGTGAGGACCCTGAAAAATCTGGTTAGTGTAGTTCAGACAGGGTAGGTTTTTGGGTCGGCCGGACCTCCTTATTTCGGGTTTTGACCTCCTCAAGAAGCTACACCTAGGCAAACTGCCTAGGGTGCAAGTGTGAAGACCAATCGAATAGTAAGACAAGTTTTGACCGATCGCCCTAGGCAAGCTTGTATGAAGAAAGGGACCCTACGGGTCATATGGAAATACATGAAAAATCGGCTAAGTCCCAAAATTGGGATGTCAGAACTACACTAAAAAGTTACCACATGAAGCAAGGCAAAGTACCTAGGTGAACCCTAGGAAGAAACACGGACCAAGTCAGATGGCCTAAGTCAAGAGTACAAGTGACCTAGGCAAAGTTGTATGGCGCTGAGGACCCTGAAAAATCTGGTTAGTGTAGTTTAGACAGGGTAGGTTTTTGGGTCGGCTGAACCTCCTTATTTTGGGTTTTTTCCTCCTCAAGAAGCTACACCTAGGCAAACTGCCTAGGGTGAAAGTGCGAAGACCAATCGAATAGTAAGACAAGTTTTGACCGATCGCCCTAGGCAAGCTTGTATGAAGAAAGGGACCCTATGGGTCATATGGAAATACATGAAAAATCGGCTAAGTCCCAAAATTGGGATGTCTGAACTACACTAAAAAGTTACCACATGAAGCAAGGCAAAGTACCTAGGTGAACCTTAGGAAGAAACACGGACCAAGTCAGATGGCCTAAGTCAAGAGTACAAGTGACCTAGGCAAAGTTGTATGGCGCTGAGGACCCTGAAAAATCGGGTTAGTGTAGTTCAGACAGGGGAGGTTTCTGGGTCGGCTGAACCTCCTTATTTCGGGTTTTGGCCTCCTCAAGAAGACAGACCTAGGCAAAGTGCCTAGGGTGAAAGTGCGAAGACCAATCGAATAGTAAGACAAGTTTTGACCGATCGCCCTAGGCAAGCTTGTATGAAGAAAGGGACCCTATGGGTCATATGGAAATATACGAAAAATCGGCTAAGTCCCGAAATTGGGATGTCTGAACTACACTAAAAAGTTACCACATCAAGCAAGGCAAAGTACCTAGGTGAACCCTAGGAAGAAACACGGACCAAGTCAGATGGCCTAAGTCAAGAGTACAAGTGACCTAGGCAAAGTTGTATGGCGCTAAGGACCATGAAAAATCGGGTTAGTGTAGTTAAGACAGGGGAGGTTTCAGGGTCGGCTGGACCTCCTTATTTCGGGTTTTGGCCTCCTCAAGAAGACAGACCTAGGCGAACTGCCTAGGGTGAAAGTGCGAAGACCAATCGAATAGTAAGACAAGTTTTGACCGATCGCCCTAGGCAAGCTTGTATGAAGAAAGGGACCCTATGGGTCATATGGAAATACATGAAAAATCGGCTAAGTCCCAAAATTAGGATGTCTGAACTACACTAAAAAGTTACCACATCAAGCAAGGCAAAGTACCTAGGTGAACCCTAGGAAGAAACACGGACCAAGTCGGATGGCCTAAGTCAAGAGTACAAGTGACCTAGGCAAAGTTGTATGGCGCTGAGGACCCTGAAAAATCGGGTTAGTGTAGTTCAGACAGGGGAGGTTTCAGGGTCGGCCGAACCTCCTTATTTCGGGTTTTGGCCTCCTCAAGAAGACAGACCTAGGCGAACTGCCTAGGGTGAAAGTGCGAAGACCAATCGAATAGTAAGACAAGTTTTGACCGATCGCCCTAGGCAAGCTTGTATGAAGAAAGGGACCCTATGGGTCATATGGAAATATACGAAAAATCGGCTAAGTCCCAAAATTGGGATGTCAGAACTACACTATAAAGTTACCACATTAGCAAGGCAGACTTGTATGAAGAACGGGACCCTGGTGAAAGTAGCAAATATCCCAAACCGAACATGAATATTATACACACAAGAGTACGAACATAAAGGAACACGGACCAAGCGTACCGAGAGAATCGGTACTATAGAACCCTCGTGGTTCTACACAAAGACTTTATGTTAGGGGTTCAAGCCCCATAGTACTCAAACGGTGACAGTAGCAAATATCCCAAAACGAACGTGAATCTTATTCACAAGAGTACGAACATAAAGGAACACGGACCAAGCGTACCGAGAGAATCGGTACTATAGAGCCCTCGTGGTTCTACACAAAGACTTTATGTTCGGGGTTCACACCCCAAATCGAACGTGGAATTTACTTTCTGATGGTCATGCGGTCGTCCAAAGGGGTCTAGTATCCTGGGATGACAAGCATCACGGGCACAGCTCGTATCAAAACAGTCGAAGAGGCCCGCGAAAGCTTGCTTTCCATGGCTATGCGATGCACAAATTGAGTTTACTCACCGTAGTATAAAACGAACGAACCGAACCTATCCGAGTAGGGATAATGGGCGCAGTAACATACTTCTGTGACCCAGCGAGAGTTGAACGAGGTGACATGAACTGTCAGTGGCTTATATCAGATGGGATACATACATGAGATTGCTTTCAAATCTACACTCGAAAACCTAACCAAGTAAAAGCGAACGTGGGAAGGATTCGAAACCGGTCACGAAATCTTAAGCTGGAAAGAGTCATCACTATGGATACATATTATGCGAAACCAATCAAGTGCTCAGTACTGATCCAAAACCTAAGAGCACTAGTGAACACCTTATTCTCACCCTAGTTCACATCCAAGTGATCGACCTCGTGTGTGAAGCAAAGACCAATCGAATTCCTCAATGAACCGAACACTATGAACAAATGGCCAAAAACGTTATAACTATCCAAACATCCTACTATCTAGCGAAAGTCATCACGATGGAACCATACAATGATCTTAACCTATAGCGCTCACCTATTCCTACCCAGAGTGCAAGTGAACAGATTGCTCACCCTTACCAGTTCACAACCACGTGATCGACTAACATACCGAGGTTACCACAAGTCAAAGTTATACGTTTACAAGCGCAAGACCAATCGAAAACCCCGAAAGCAATCTCGACCCAAAATGTATTATCCGTGAGTGTAGTCGAGTCTCGTACTCGTCATCTGTAATCGTCGGATAGAATATCCAGTACACGGTTGTCTTTCCAAATGAAATCTACATACAGAACTCGCTCTTGGCAAATGGGTGGCATTGGCGCAATCAGGAGCGAGTTCCCGTCCGGGTGCCAAGTGATTGGCAAATGTCTGGGGGAAAGCAACCATATGTTGATTTGTCTGTTAGTGTACTGGGTGTTTGAGGTATGTAGTATCCACGCTTGGTTGGGTGTGTCAGAGGACCGTGAATGCGTTCGCAACCCCAATTGGGGTACATCGGGAATGATTTTGTGGAACCGATGTGCCCGGCACACACTAAGTTTTGTTGCAAGTTAATAGTGTGCCATGTCCGGGGGGGTTGTGATTAAACTCTGGTGAATTGCGTACTGTGGTGATTGGGGTATGAAAGCCCCGCAGTTGCAATGATCGGACGCGCCTAGCGTGTCCTTTAGTTGATGGTAGGGAAATGAAGGCCCTTGTCAGCTCACCTAAGTATTCATGGAAGTTTGGCATAAGGTCGCTGTGGTAGGGGTATGAAGGCCCCGTCAGCGCATGCACAATCGGGCGCACGAGCGCTTAGCGGAGTCGAATGCCGCTCAAGTGCCTGTCCGGTGCATCGGGTGTGTGTGATACGAGGGCAATGAGGTTCGCACGGGGGCTCGCCTCCCGTGTGCTACCGGACTTGACAACATATAGAACGTGGTGTTTGCTCCTCCGGGTGCAATGGGACAATGAACATTCGAACGCAAAGTCGGAATTCTGGTTGATCCTACCAGTAATATACGCTCGTCTCAAAGGTTAAGCCATGCATGTCTAAGTACAAACAGATTTAATGTGAAACCGCATAAGGCTCAGTATAACAGCTATAATTTACGAGATCATCAACCTAGTTACTTGGATAACTGTGGAAAATCTAGAGCTAATACATGCAACATGCCAGGACCCTCGCGGGAACTGGTGCACTTATTAGTCAAACCAATCGCGGGTTCTCCGTGTCATTGAGTTGAAGTCTGGATAATGATGCTGATCGTATGGTCTCGCACCGACGACAGATCTCGCAAATATCTGCCCTATCAACTATGGATGGTAGTATAGAGGACTACCATGGTTGCAACGGGTAACGGGGAATCAGGGTTCGATTCCGGAGAGGGAGCCTGAGAAATGGCTACCACATCCAAGGAAGGCAGCAGGCGCGTAAATTACCCAATCCCGGGACGGGGAGGTAGTGACGAGAAATAACAATATGAAACTCTTTAATGATGTTTCATAATTGGAATGAGTAGAGCATAAATCCTTCTACGAGGATCAAGTGGAGGGCAAGTCTGGTGCCAGCAGCCGCGGTAATTCCAGCTCCACTAGCGTATATTAAAATTGTTGCGGTTAAAACGTTCGAAGTTGATACTTGTCCAACACAGTCCGGCTCCGCCGACCCGGTCAACCCGTGGTCGGTGGGCCAAGTCGGAATCTGGTTGCGACTCAATGGTGTGGTAGGGCACCAAGTCTGTGTCATGGTGTGCCCTTCAACGGGTGCAAGTGTAACATAGAGCTCGACCGCTCACGTTTACCTTGAACAAATTAGAGTGCTTAAAGCAGGGTGCCCAAACGCCCTAGAATAATCTTGCATGGAATAATGGAATACGACCTTGGTCTAATCTTTCATTGGTTTGTACTCAGACCGGAGGTAATGATTAACAGAAGTAGTTGGGGACACTAGTATTACGGCGCGAGAGGTGAAATTCGTAGACCGTCGTAAGACTAACTAAAGCGAAGGCATTTGTCAAGGATGCTTTCTTTAATCAAGAACGAAAGTTAGAGGATCGAAGGCGATTAGATACCGCCCTAGTTCTAACCGTAAACGATGCCAACTAGCAATTGGGAGACGCTACAACCAGGTGCTCTCAGTAGCTTCCGGGAAACCAAAGTCAGGTTCCGGGGGAAGTATGGTTGCAAAGTTGAAACTTAAAGGAATTGACGGAAGGGCACCACAATGAAATGGAGCTTGCGGTTCAATTTGACTCAACACGGGAAAACTTACCAGGTCCGAACTTATGGAGGTGAGACAGATTAATAGCTCTTTCTCAAATTTAAGGGTAGTGGTGCATGGCCGTTCTTAGTTCGTGGATTGATTTGTCTGGTTAATTCCGATAACGAACGTGACTCACATATGCTAACTAGAACGCAGTCAGCGTTAATGCGTCGATGCCGATTGGAACGGGTTAGGACCTTTCGGTGGAGTATGACCTGACACCTTCGCTGTTCGTGTGCGCAAGTGCACTTACGGTACGCTGCTTAGCAGGACAATTTGTGTTTAGCAAAATGAGATCGAGCGATAACAGGTCCGTGATGCCCTTAGATGTTCTGGGCTACACGCGTGCTACAATGTGGGTAGCAGCGTGTCTCCTATTCCGAGAGGAACGGGAAATCACTCAAATACTCACTTAGTAGGGATTATGGATTGCAATGGTCCATATGAACTCGGAACTTCTAGTAAGTGCTGGTCATCAGCCAGCGTTGAATACGTCCCTGCCCTTTGTACACACCGCCCGTCGCTACTACCGATGGATTATTTAGTGAGGTCTTTGGAGATGATCGTTCGCTGGATCCTCGTGAACCGCGTCTGCTTTATCGAAGTTGACCGAACTTGATGATTTAGAGGAAGTAAAAGTCGTAACAAGGTTTCCGTAGGTGAACCTGCGGAAGGATCATTAGTGGCCAAGTGATCCTTCCAGAAGTCCGAACCTGCGGGTTGAGACTTCGGCACAAGTTGCCATATGATAATTGACGAAACACTATAGAAGTCCGAACCTGCGGGTTGAGACTTCGGCACAAGTTGCCATATGATAATTGACGAAACACTATAGAAGTCCGAACCTGCGGGTTGAGACTTCGGCACAAGTTGCCATATGATAATTGACGAAACACTATAGAAGTCCGAACCTGCGGGTTGAGACTTAGGCACACGTTGCCTTATACATGACTTCGAACAAATACACAAGTCCGAACCTGCGGGTTGAGACTTAGGCACAAGTTGCCTTATACATGACTTCGAACAAATACACAAGTCCGAACCTGCGGGTTGAGACTTAGGCACAAGTTGCCATATGAAAGTTGACGAAACACTAACAAGTCCGAACCTGCGGGTTGAGACTTAGGCACACGTTGCCTTATACATGACTTCGAACAAATACACAAGTCCGAACCTGCGGGTTGAGACTTAGGCACAAGTTGCCTTATACATACATTGGCCAAATAAACAGAAGTCCGAACCTGCGGGTTGAGACTTAGGCACAAGTTGCCATATTATATTCGATCAAACACTAAGTAGTCCGAACCTGCGGGTTGAGACTCTAGACCGTAACAAGATGTCACTATACAAGTCCGAACCTAAGGGTTGAGACTTAATGCGATCTAGATACCAAGTTGACATCCAATTCCTGTTGAGCAAAACCAAAGATTCCCTGTTCTCGAATGATTACACTATATAACAGGGAATCATGAAGAAATCAAGCAAGCGTGAACAAAGTCATCACTTGGGCATGCTCGATAGCCAACCACATGACCTTAACCTAAGAGAGCATGCAAACCACATGATACCTATAAACGATTAACCCGCCCTAGTTCAATCGTTCACCAAGTGATGACTTCAGTATGGCTAAGAGAAAAACTTTTAAATGGGAAAAACTCTAAGTCCGAACCTCCGGGTTGAGACTTCCGCGTCGGAGGTGGGCGCACCTCCTATCCGAAAGATGATGAATCAGGGGTGTTCGGTCAGCAATGGTCGGATGCCCCGTCGTAGTCCAACTATGACAATCAAAGTCAAGACCTCCGGGTTGAGACTTTCCGCGAGTACAAGCATAAAGGAACACGGACCAAGCCGTACCGAGAGAATCGGTACTAGAGCCCTCGTGGTTCTACATTGAGAGAGCCCTCGTGGTTCTCATTAGGGGCTTTATGCAAGTCGTACTCAATACTGTGGTGTGAAGTATAAAGTATAGTCTTCGCCTGGTCCACGCTGCTTCGGCGGTCCTGGGTAAGATAGTTCATTCTAGCTTGCCCTATAGTGGAATGAGGACACTTAATGCTTCGTCTTTTAGCGGCGGCTAGACTCCTCCTCACGGGGAACGAGTTGACGCACACAGCGGCGGCTTACGCACTATGGCAATCATGGATGCCTGAAGATTCCGTGAAGTTCTCCCCTGGTCCACGCTGCCTCGGCAGTCCTGGGTAAAATGGAATATTTCCAGCTTGCCCTATAGTGGAAGAGGACTATCCAACAATACAAAGTCAAGACCTCCGGGTTGAGACTTTCCGCGTCGGTGGTGTCGCGCACCGCCTATCCGAAAGATGGTGTAACAGGGGTGTTCGATCAGCAATGGTCGGATGCCCCGTCATAGTCCAACTATGACAACCAAAGTCAAGACCTCCGGGTTGAGACTTTCCGCGTCCGGAGGTACGCGTACCGCCTACCCGAAAGATGGTGTGCTTCTGGGGTATTCGATGAGTCGGATACCCCGTCGTAGTCCAACTATGACAATCAAAGTCAAGACCTCCGGGTTGAGACTTCCGCGTCCGGAGGTACGCGTACCGCCTACCCGAAAGATGGTGAATCAGGGGTGTTCGATCAGCAATGGTCGGATGCCCCGTCGTAGTCCAACTATGACAATCAAAGTCAAGACCTCCGGGTTGAGACTTTCTGCGAGTACAAGCATAAAGGAACACGGACCAAGCCGTACCGAGAGAATCGGTACTAGAGCCCTTGTGGTTCTACATTGAGAGAGCCCTCGTGGTTCTCATTAGGGGCTTTATGCAAGTCGTACTCAAAACTGTGGTGTGAAGTATAAAGTATAGAGTCCTCCACTGGTCCACGCTGCTCCGGCGGTCCTGGGTAAGATAGTTCATTCTAGCTTGCCCTATGTGGAAGAGGACTCAATACCCTACCTGTTGAGCTTGAAACAAAGTCATCACTTGGGCATGCTCATATTGCCATACACAATTACATTATATTCGAATGAGCATGCAAGCGACCCTATATAGACCGAACCAAAACGATAGATACCGCCGTAGTTCACCCCCACCAAGTGATGACTTCAGTATGGCTAGTGTGTGAAGTATAAAGTATAGTCCTCCCCTGGTCCACACTGCTTCGGCGGTCCTGGGTAAGATAGTTAGTTCTAGCTTGCCCTATGTGGAAGAGGACACAATACTTAATACTTAGAGTACAAGCATAAAGGAACACGGACCAAGCCGTACCGAGAGAATCGGTACTAGAGCCCTCGTGGTTCTACATTGAGAGAGCCCTCGTGGTTCTCATTAGGGGCTTTATGCAAGACGTACTCAATACTGTGGTGTGAAGTATAAAGTATAGAGTCCTCCACTGGTCCACGCTGCTCCGGCGGTCCTGGGTAAGATAGTTCATTCTAGCTTGCCCTATGTGGAAGAGGACTCAATACCCTACCTGTTGAGCTTGAAACAAAGTCATCACTTGGGCATGCTCATATTGCCATACAATATTCCATTATCTACTAATGAGCATGCAGCTATATGATTATAACCTGTAAACGATTACCCCGCCGTAGTTCAGCGCTTCAACCAAGTGATGACTTCAGTATGGCTAGTGTGTGAAGTATAAAGTATAGTCCTCCCCTGGTCCACACTGCTTCGGCGGTCCTGGGTAAGATAGTTAGTTCTAGCTTGCCCTATGTGGAAGAGGACACCATACTTAATACTGTGGTGTAATGAACAAAGTATAGTCCTCCACTGGTCCACGCTGCTTTGCAGTCCTGGGTAAGATAGTTAATTCTAGCTTGCCCTATGTGGAAGAGGGCATACAAGACAAAGTATAGTTCTCCCCTGGTCCACGCTGCTCCGGCGGTCCTGGGTAAGATAGTTAATTCTAGCTTGCCCTATGTGGAAGAGAGCATACATGAACCAAGAACGAAGGTTATGATCGAGGAATGATTCGACAACTAACCGATGGTATGAAATGTGAAGAATTCAAGCAAGCACACAATCAAGTCATCACTTGGGCATGCTCGATAGCCAACCCTATGACATTAACCTAGTAGAGCATGCGAAACCCAATATATATGTAAACGATGCGCCTCCCTAGTTCAGCGCTTCAACCAAGTGATGACTTCAGAATGGCTAAATCAAATCGGTTCAAAACATACCATCGGTACCCTATTGAAACACACAAGTCGATATCAAACCTCATGATTGTGTAGTCCTCCACTGGTCCACGCCGCTTCGGCGGTCCTGGGTAAGATAGTTCATTCTAGCTTGCCCTATGTGGAAGAGGGCACATTACTCAATACTGTGGTGTGAAGTATAAAGTTCAGTTCTCCCCTGGTCCACGCTGCTTCGGCGGTCCTGGGTAAGATAGTTCATTCTAGCTTGCCCTATGTGGAAGAGGACACTTCATACTTCGTCTCTAAGCGGCGGCTTGACTCCTCCCTACGGGGAACGGGTTTACGCGCACAGCGGCGGCTTACGCACTATGGCAGTCATGGATGCCTTACGTTTCTATGAAAAGTGTGTTCCTCCCCTGGTCCACGCTGCTTCGGCAGTCCTGGGTAAGATAGTTAGTTCTAGCTTGCCCTATGTGGAAGAGGACACGTAGACTTACTGTGGTGTGAAGTATAAAGTTCAGTTCTCCCCTGGTCCACGCCGCTTCGGCCGTCCTGGGTAAAATGGATTCATCCAGCTTGCCCTATGTGGAATGAGGACACTTTATGCTTCGTCTCTAAGCGGCGGCTTGCTCCTCCCTACGGGGAACGGGTATACGCGCACAGCGGCGGCTTACGTTATGGCAGTCATGGATGCCTTACGTTTCCATGAAAAGTGTGTTCCTCCCCTGGTCCACGCTGCTTCGGCAGTCCTGGGTAAGATAGTTAGTTCTAGCTTGCCCTATGTGGAAGAGGACACGTAGACTTACTGTGGTGTGAAGTATAAGGTTCAGTTCTCCCCTGGTCCACGCCGCTTCGGCCGTCCTGGGTAAAATGGATTCATCCAGCTTGCCCTATGTGGAATGAGGACACTTTATGCTTCGTCTCTAAGCGGCGGCTTGCTCCTCCCTACGGGGAACGGGTATACGCGCACAGCGGCGGCTTACGCAAGTTAGTCACCCTCGGCAGTGGATC
>NW_026689785.1:655000-690000 GCF_943734765.1 Anopheles ziemanni | reverse complement strand
TGCATGTTTAGCTCGCCGTGGGGTAGCAAGCGTTGTGATCTAATGGCCTTACCGGGCAAACACTTTCGGTTCGTCAAGGACTTGGAGTGCCGGGACGGGTTGGCGGATCCATCACTCTGAGTATGCCGGGTTGATACTTGGGGTTGGTTTGGTTTTGGTGACCCAATACTAGATGTACCATCTCGGTGGTATGTCAGTATCACCTATACTCCAGACCACTTGCATGGTTAGCAAGCGTTGTGATCTAATGGCCCAACCGGGCAAACACTTTGGGTTCGCAAGGACTTAGAGTGCCGGGACGGGTTGGCGGATCCAACACTCTGGGTACCTCCGGGTACTTGGGGTTGGTTGAGGACTTGGTGAACAAACACTTGATATACACTCTCCGGATGTACTTCGGGTGTCACCTGTTGTCCGAGACCACTTGCATGGTTAGCAAGCGTTGTGATTCAATGGCCCTACCGGGCAAACACTTTGGGTTCGCAAGGACTTGGAGTGCCGGGACGGGTTGGCGGATCCAACACTCTGGGTACCTCCGGGTACTTGGGGTTGGTTGAGGACTTGGTGAACAAACACTTGTTGTACACTCTCCGGATGTACTTCGGGTGTCACCTGTTGTCCGAGGCCACTTGCATGGTAGCAAGCGTTGTGATACAATGGCCCTACCGGGCAAACACTTTGGGTTCGCAAGGACTTGGAGTGCCGGGACGGGTTTGCGGATCCAACACTCTGGGTACCTCCGGGTACTTGGGGTTGGTTGAGGACTTGGTGAACAAACACTTGATATACACTCTTCGGATGTACTTCGGGTATCGCCTGTTGTCCGAGACCACTTGCATGGTTAGCAAGCGTTGTGGTCTAATGGCCCTACCGGGCAAACACTTTGGGTTCGCGAGGACTTAGAGTGCTGGTAGTGGTTGGCGGACCCAACACTCTGGGTACCTCCGGGTACTTGGGGTTGGTTGAGGACTTGGTGAACAAACACTTGTTGTACACTCTCCGGATGTACTTCGGGTGTCACCTGTTGTCCGAGACCACTTGCATGGTTAGCAAGCGTTGTGGTCTAATGGCCCTACCGGGCAAACACTTTATGTTCGCGAGGACTTGGAGTGCTGGTAGTGGTTGGCGGACCCAACACTCTGGGTACCTCCGGGTACTTGGGGTTGGTTGAGAACTTGGTGAAGATACCCCTGTCACCTTGTTCGAGGCCACTTGCATGGTCGCAAGCGTTGTGATACAATGGCCCTACCGGGCAAACACTTTGGGTTCGCAAGGACTTGGAGTGCCGGGACGGGTTGGCGGATCCAACACTCTGGGTACCTCCGGGTACTTGGGGTTGGTTGAGGACTTGGTGAGCAAACACTTGATATACGTTCTTCGGATGTACTTCGGGTGTCACCTGTTGTCCGAGGCCACTTGCATGGTCAACGGTTGAGGTGGTGATGGCGGGTCGGTGCTGTAGGGTGCCGGCCTGTTGGCTGCCTTGGCCGGGTTGGTTGGTTAACACTTGATTGGGCTTGCACCCGAGGGTAATGGCACTTGAAGGTGGGTACTGGCCGGCTGACCTGGTGTGATGGTTGGTTGGTGAACACTTGGCGGTACTTGCACTTGGCTGTGCTTGGACTTGAAGGTGGGATCCGGCTGGCCTAGGCCATTGGTGGTTGGTTGGTGGGCTAGCCCTTAGCTGGGCTGGCTGGCTGGCTGGCCATCGGTGGTGTGGTGTGGTGAGGTGTGTGGAGTCGAGCATCGCGCGCCGTTGCCTTCTTCGGAGTGTTGTAGGTACGCAAGTGCTTGCAATGCAAAGAGGTTGGTGATGGAGTGACATTGCCTTCACCATGGAGTTGCGGGTACTTAGGTACTTGCAAGGAGATGGTGGTATGGTGGTGTTGCGTGTGTGGTGTTCGATTAGAAAGATATAATTTCTAAGTCCGGATTAGTGCTGTCAGTGGGGCCGCCGCTAACAGGTCCTGCACGGCCACCGTGGGGCTTGACTTGGCGCTATTCCGGACTTGGGGCGATCACGATGTCCCCGTGCGGGACTTAGAAGATGGAAGAACACAAGTACCCTTATCCCATGACTTGTGAGCGATTGGCATACGTTACCACATGAAGAGAAAAATCGGCTAAGTCCCGGATCCATATTATATGAAGAGAAAAATCGGCTAAGTCCCGGATCCATATTATATGAAGAGAAAAATTGGCTAAGTCCCGGATCCATATTATATGAAGAGAAATATCGGCTAAGTCCAGGATCCATATATAATAACCTAATAATCGGCTAAGTCCCGGATCCATATTATATGAAGAGAAAAATCGGCTAAGTCCAGGATCCATATATAATAACCTAATAATCGGCTAAGTCCAGGATCCATATATAATAACCTAATAACAGGCTAAGTCCAGGATCCATATTATATGAAGAGAAAAATCGGCTAAGTCCGAGATTGGGTCTGTCAGACATACACTTTCAAGATACCACACAAGCAAGCAAGATGGCCTAGTGATGGAACCATATAATATGAAGAGAAAAATCGGCTAAGTCCGAGATTGGGTCTGTCGGAAATACACTATCAAGTTACCACACAAGCAAGCAAGATGGCCTAATGATGGATCCATATGATATGAAGAGAAAAATCGGCTAAGTCCCAGATTGGGTCTGTCAGAAATACACTTCCAAGTTACCACACAAGCAAGCAAGATGGCCTAGTGATGGATCCATATGATATGAAG
This sequence comes from Anopheles ziemanni, assembly GCF_943734765.1. Taxonomy (NCBI): domain Eukaryota; kingdom Metazoa; phylum Arthropoda; class Insecta; order Diptera; family Culicidae; genus Anopheles; species Anopheles ziemanni. The sequence continues at coordinate 687,270 of NW_026689785.1, read as the reverse complement.
AGAAAAATCGGCTAAGTCCCAGATTGGGTCTGTCAGACATACACTATCAAGTTACCACACAAGCAAGCAAGATGGCCTAGTGATGGATCCATATGATATGAAGAGAAAAATCGGCTAAGTCCAGGATCCATATAATATGAAGAGAAAAATCGGCTAAGTCCCAGATTGGGTCTGTCAGAAATACACTTCCAAGTTACCACATAAGCAAGCAAGATGGCCTAGTGATGGATCCATATGATATGAAGAGAAAAATCGGCTAAGTCCAGGATCCATATAATATGAAGAGAAAAATCGGCTAAGTCCCAGATTGGGTCTGTCAGAAATACACTTCCAAGTTACCACACAAGCAAGCAAGATGGCCTAGTGATGGATCCATATGATATGAAGAGAAAAATCGGCTAAGTCCCAGATTGGGTCTGTCAGAAATACACTTCCAAGTTACCACACAAGCAAGCAAGATGGCCTAGTGATGGATCCATATGATATGAAGAGAAAAATCGGCTAAGTCCAGGATCCATATAATATGAAGAGAAAAATCGGCTAAGTCCCAGATTGGGTCTGTCAGAAATACACTTCCAAGTTACCACACAAGCAAGCAAGATGGCCTAGTGATGGATCCATATGATATGAAGAGAAAAATCGGCTAAGTCCCAGATTGGGTCTGTCGGAAATACACTTCCAAGTTACCACACAAGCAAGCAAGATGGCCTAGTGATTGATCCATATTATATGAAGAGAAAAATCGGCTAAGTCCCGGATCCATATTATATGAAGAGAAAAATTGGCTAAGTCCCGGATCCATATTATATGAAGAGAAATATCGGCTAAGTCCAGGATCCATATATAATAACCTAATAATCGGCTAAGTCCCGGATCCATATTATATGAAGAGAAAAATCGGCTAAGTCCAGGATCCATATATAATAACCTAATAATCGGCTAAGTCCAGGATCCATATATAATAACCTAATAACAGGCTAAGTCCAGGATCCATATTATATGAAGAGAAAAATCGGCTAAGTCCGAGATTGGGTCTGTCAGACATACACTTTCAAGATACCACACAAGCAAGCAAGATGGCCTAGTGATGGAACCATATAATATGAAGAGAAAAATCGGCTAAGTCCGAGATTGGGTCTGTCGGAAATACACTATCAAGTTACCACACAAGCAAGCAAGATGGCCTAATGATGGATCCATATGATATGAAGAGAAAAATCGGCTAAGTCCCAGATTGGGTCTGTCAGAAATACACTTCCAAGTTACCACACAAGCAAGCAAGATGGCCTAGTGATGGATCCATATGATATGAAGAGAAAAATCGGCTAAGTCCCAGATTGGGTCTGTCAGAAATACACTTCCAAGTTACCACATAAGCAAGCAAGATGGCCTAGTGATGGATCCATATGATATGAAGAGAAAAATCGGCTAAGTCCAGGATCCATATAATATGAAGAGAAAAATCGGCTAAGTCCCAGATTGGGTCTGTCAGAAATACACTTCCAAGTTACCACACAAGCAAGCAAGATGGCCTAGTGATGGATCCATATGATATGAAGAGAAAAATCGGCTAAGTCCAGGATCCATATAATATGAAGAGAAAAATCGGCTAAGTCCCAGATTGGGTCTGTCAGAAATACACTTCCAAGTTACCACACAAGCAAGCAAGATGGCCTAGTGATGGATCCATATGATATGAAGAGAAAAATCGGCTAAGTCCCAGATTGGGTCTGTCAGAAATACACTTCCAAGTTACCACACAAGCAAGCAAGATGGCCTAGTGATGGATCCATATGATATGAAGAGAAAAATCGGCTAAGTCCAGGATCCATATAATATGAAGAGAAAAATCGGCTAAGTCCCAGATTGGGTCTGTCAGAAATACACTTCCAAGTTACCACACAAGCAAGCAAGATGGCCTAGTGATGGATCCATATGATATGAAGAGAAAAATCGGCTAAGTCCAGGATCCATATAATATGAAGAGAAAAATCGGCTAAGTCCCAGATTGGGTCTGTCAGAAATACACTTCCAAGTTACCACACAAGCAAGCAAGATGGCCTAGTGATGGATCCATATGATATGAAGAGAAAAATCGGCTAAGTCCCAGATTGGGTCTGTCAGAAATACACTTCCAAGTTACCACACAAGCAAGCAAGATGGCCTAGTGATGGATCCATATGATATGAAGAGAAAAATCGGCTAAGTCCAGGATCCATATAATATGAAGAGAAAAATCGGCTAAGTCCCAGATTGGGTCTGTCAGAAATACACTTCCAAGTTACCACATAAGCAAGCAAGATGGCCTAGTGATGGATCCATATGATATGAAGAGAAAAATCGGCTAAGTCCAGGATCCATATAATATGAAGAGAAAAATCGGCTAAGTCCCAGATTGGGTCTGTCAGAAATACACTTCCAAGTTACCACACAAGCAAGCAAGATGGCCTAGTGATGGATCCATATGATATGAAGAGAAAAATCGGCTAAGTCCCAGATTGGGTCTGTCAGAAATACACTTCCAAGTTACCACACAAGCAAGCAAGATGGCCTAGTGATGGATCCATATGATATGAAGAGAAAAATCGGCTAAGTCCAGGATCCATATAATATGAAGAGAAAAATCGGCTAAGTCCCAGATTGGGTCTGTCAGAAATACACTTCCAAGTTACCACACAAGCAAGCAAGATGGCCTAGTGATGGATCCATATGATATGAAGAGAAAAATCGGCTAAGTCCCAGATTGGGTCTGTCAGAAATACACTTCCAAGTTACCACACAAGCAAGCAAGATGGCCTAGTGATGGATCCATATGATATGAAGAGAAAAATCGGCTAAGTCCAGGATCCATATAATATGAAGAGAAAAATCGGCTAAGTCCCAGATTGGGTCTGTCAGAAATACACTTCCAAGTTACCACACAAGCAAGCAAGATGGCCTAGTGATGGATCCATATGATATGAAGAGAAAAATCGGCTAAGTCCCAGATTGGGTCTGTCAGACATACACTATCAAGTTACCACACAAGCAAGCAAGATGGCCTAGTGATGGATCCATATGATATGAAGAGAAAAATCGGCTAAGTCCCAGATTGGGTCTGTCAGAAATACACTTCCAAGTTACCACATGAGCAAGCAAGATGGCCTAGTGATGGATCCATATAATATGCAGAGAAAAATCGGCTAAGTCCCAGATTGGGTCTGTCAGAAATACACTTCCAAGTTACCACATGAGCAAGCAAGTTACCACATGAAGAGAAAGCCGGCAAAGTCTGGGAATGTTACCACATGAACTGGAAAATGGGCAAAAACCTACCTTCACAGGGAACGTGAATAAGTAAGGCTGTAGACATCGGATCGACAAGCCAAAGACTGATATGGAAAGGAAATGAGTAGTACTAGCTTTCCTGAGAGTTGCAGAGCTTAGACTGCATATGAACGAAAGTTATTAAGCGTCAAAGTCAGAGAAGTTACCCAAAGGAACACAAGTTCCAACTTAGAGCATGTATACCGCCTAGACGGTAAGAGGTACGGCCAGGCTGAGGAATAAGGAAATGTTGGCCAACATGTTCCCTAACTATCCCCCGAAGACCGCAAAGCAATCCAACATCAACCAAGAAAGTTATAGCCCGATCAAGGAAACACCTACTTTGCACCGATATTGCACCAAATACATGTACCAAGCACCTTCGGTTGCATACCTGCAGGGGTTTACCATAGTAGGCCATGGAAGACCGATATACCGAACATAATCACTTTCTATCTCCTCGGGTGTTTGAGATAGCGCTTTGCGGTACAAGAACGAAAGTTAGACTTTATCTTGGTGCATCTTTTTGCCCAAGATCACAAGACCCTATCTACCAAGGCAAGAAAGTTGTGTGGGGACAAAATGTCCAAAAGTGCCCAAAGTGGCACACTTGAACCATATATTCGAGAAAAACACAAGTGTGGGCCCGAGCTAGCAAGTTGAAATGTTCTGACCGTCAGTAGCCCTAGTTGAGGTGCACTTATCATTATATGAGGCCAACGTGCCAGCTAGTCTCTAAAGGGGCGATATGGGTGTTCCAAGGTTTGTACCCAATTGAGGAAAAAACAGGGTAAGGTACGGTGTACCGCGAATAACTCGGGCTATAGATGTCCGATCGATGAGTTTGGCATATGTATGGAAAGGTCTCGACGAGACCTAACTACCCTGAAAGTATGAAGGCAAAGACTTGAATGACCGGGAAGTTATTAAGTGCACAAGTGGTAAAGTTGCACCAAAGTCCATGTTACCCGAAGTGGTACATGAACACCCAATATTCGACCAAAACACAAGTTTAGAGACGAGCTAGCGAGCTACATTGTTCAGACCGTCAGTAGCCCGCATCAAGACACGCATTTCATTATATTGAGCCTAGCCGCTAGCTCGACTCGAAGTCGGTCATATGGTTGGTTGATGGTTTGGACCGACCACGTGGTGTACCAAGGTGATGTACCTTTCATGAATTAAAACTCTAACTGTATGGCACTGAGCGACAAGCTAAGGTGTGATTTGGAATAGTCTTGAGTGGGACTATTTAGGAAAAATGCGAACAAAAAATCACAAAGTCCTTGGGCGAAGCTATTAGCGAAACATAGAGCAAATTGGTACCAAAAACTATGGAAATGGGACTTGAGTCAAAAATAACCGCAAGTTGGAGAAGAGATAGCAAGCTTGCGTAGAACAATTATATTTGGTGCATGGTATCACCAACAAAAAAGTATATGGGGCCAAGGTGCTGGCTGGCCTCCAAAGTGGAGATATGGGCGATCCAAAGTTTGTACCCAAGAACGAACAAGTATGGAAAAAACAGGGTAAGGTACCAAGTACCATTAATAACTTCGGCTGTAGATGGCCGAGCGAGGCAAACGGCTCACCGTTGGAAAGGTCTTGGGGAGACCTATCTACCCTGAAAGTTTCATGAGGCTGAGTTGAAAGACCACGGAGATATTAGGTGATGATGGTCCAATTCGGGGACCAAGTCGCAGGAAATGGCGCTTGACCAAAATCACCCTTGGAAGGTGAATACCGGCTTACCGGTAAGAGATAGCGACTTGGCGTAGAATATTCATAAGTTGGGCGTGTAGAGACGCAACTTTTATTATATGAGGCCAACCCGGTCAGGGTGCTCCAAGTCGGTCGTTTGGTTGGTTTATGGTTTGGGCCGACCACGTGGTGTGCCAAGTTGAGGTACCTTTCATGAATTATAACTTGGTCAGTTTGCCACCGAGCGACAAGCTGCGGTGTGTTTTGGAATGGTCTTGAGTGGGACTATCAAGGAAAAATACCAATCGAAAATCAGCTTGTCCATGGCCGAAGCTATTAGTGAAACATATAGCAAAATGGGTCCAAAAACGAATGAAATGGGAATTGGACCAAGAATAACGGCAAGTTGGAGAAGAGATAGCAAGTTGGCGTAGAACAACTATATTTGGTGCATGGCATGACCAACAAAAAAGTATATGGGGCCAAGGTGCTAGCTGGCCTCCAAAGTGGAGATATGGGCGATCCAAAGTTTGTACCCAAGTACGAACAAGTATGGAAAAAACAGGGTAAGGTACCAAGTACCATTAATAACTTCGGCTGTATATGGCCGAGCGAGGCAAACGGCTCACCGTTGGAAAGGTCTCGGGGAGACCTATCTACCCTGAAAGTTTCATGAGGCTGAGTTGAAAGACCACGGAGATATTAGGTGATGATGGTCGTATTCGGGGACCAAGTCGCAGGAAATGGCACTTGACCAAAATCCCCCTTGGAAGGTGAATACCGGCTTACCGGTAAGAGATAGCGACTTGGCGTAGAATATTCATAAGTTGGGCGTGTAGAGACGCAACTTTCATTATATGGGGCCAACCCGGTCAGGGTGCTCCAAGTCGGTCGTTTGGTCGGTATATGGTTTGGGCCGACCACATGGTGTACCAAGTTGAGGTATCTTTCATGAATTATAACTCGGTCAGTTTGCCACCGAGCGACAAGTTGCGGTGTGTTTTGGAATGGTCTTGAGTGGGACTATCAAGCAAAAATACAAACAGAATATCAGCTTGTCCTTGGCCGAAGCTATTAGTGAAACATATAGCAAAATGGGTCCAAAAACGAATGAAATGGGAATTGGACCAAGAATAACGGCAAGTTGGAGAAGAGATAGCAAGTTGGCGTAGAACAACTATATTTGGTGCATGGCATGACCAACAAAAAAGTATATGGGGCCAAGGTGCTAGCTGGCCTCCAAAGTGGAGATATGGGCGATCCAAAGTTTGTACCCAAGTACGAACAAGTATGGAAAAAACAGGGTAAGGTACCAAGTACCATTAATAACTTCGGCTGTATATGGCCGAGCGAGGCAAACGGCTCACCGTTGGAAAGGTCTCGGGGAGACCTATCTACCCTGAAAGTTTCATGAGGCTGAGTTGAAAGACCACGGAGATATTAGGTGATGATGGTCGTATTCGGGGACCAAGTCGCAGGAAATGGCACTTGACCAAAATCCCCCTTGGAAGGTGAATACCGGCTTACCGGTAAGAGATAGCGACTTGGCGTAGAATATTCATAAGTTGGGCGTGTAGAGACGCAACTTTCATTATATGGGGCCAACCCGGTCAGGGTGCTCCAAGTCGGTCGTTTGGTCGGTATATGGTTTGGGCCGACCACATGGTGTACCAAGTTGAGGTATCTTTCATGAATTATAACTCGGTCAGTTTGCCACCGAGCGACAAGTTGCGGTGTGTTTTGGAATGGTCTTGAGTGGGACTATCAAGCAAAAATACAAACAGAATATCAGCTTGTCCATGGCCGAAGCTATTAGTGAAACATATAGCAAAATGGGTCCGAAAACGAATGAAATGGGACTTGGACCAAGAATAACGGCAAGTTAGAGAAGAGATAGCAAGTTGGCGTAGAACAATTATATTTAGTGCATGGTATGACCAAGAAAAAAGTATATGGGGCAAAGGTGCTGGCTGGCCTCCAAAGTGGAGATATGGGCGATACAAAGTGTGTACCCACGTACGAACAAGTATGGAAAAAACAGGGTAAGGTACCAAGTACCATGAATAACTTCGGCTGTAGATGGCCGATTGAGGCAAACGGCATACCGTTGGAAAGGTCTTGGGGAGACCTATCTACCCTGACAGTTTCATGAGGCTGAGTTGAAAGACCACGGAGATATTAGGTGATGATGGTCCAATTCGGGGACCAAGTCGCAGGAAATGGCACTTGACCAAAATCACCCTTGGAAGGTGAATACCGGCTTACCGGTAAGAGATAGCGACTTGGCGTAGAATATTCATAAGTTGGGCGTGTAGAGACGCAACTTTCATTATATGGAAGCAACCCGGTCAGGGTGCTCCAAGTCGGTCGTTTGGTCGGTATATGGGTTGGTCCGACCACGTGGTGTACCAAGTTGAGGTACTTTTCATGAATTATAACTCGGTCAGTTTGCCACCGAGCGACAAGTTGCGGTGTGTTTTGGAATGGTCTTGAGTGGGACTATCAAGGAAAAATACAAATAGAAAATCAGCTTGTCCATGGCCGAAGCTATTAGCGAAACATAGAGCAAATTGGTACCAAAAACTATGGAAATGGGACTTGTACCAAGAATAACGGCAAGTTGGAGAAGAGATAGCAAGTTGGCGTAGAACAATTATATTTGGTGCATGGTATGACCAACAAAAAAGTATATGGGGCTAAGGTGCTGGCTGGCCTCCAAAGTGGAGATATGGGCGATCCAATGTTTGTACCCATGTATGGCAAAAACTGGTAGAGGTACCTTTCATGAATTACTGCTCAGGCTGTATGGCACTTAGCGGGACGCTTTGCTCTGGTATGGAATAGTCTTGAGTGGGACTATCAAGGAAAAATACGAACAAAAAATCACCATGTCCACGGACGAAGGTATTAGCGAAACTTAGAGCGAAATTGCGACCAAGTCGCTGGAAATGGCCCTTGGACCAAGTATACCGTCAAGGCGGTACGAGATAGCGAGTTGACGTGGAATATTTATAAGTTTGCCTCCACGAGACGAAAGTTTAGTTATATGGGGCCAACCCGCTCAGGGTTGTCCAAGTCGGTCATATGGCTGATCGAAATTTTCGACCAAGTACTGAGAAAACAGGGTAAGGTACAGTGTACCTCGAATAACTTCGGCTGTAGATGTCCGAGCGAAGCAAACGGCATAGCGTTGGAAAGGTCTTGAGGTGCTCTAGGCACCCTGAAAGTATGAGAAGGCTACCTGGAAAACTCGTGGAGATATTAGAGAAACATAGGGCCCAAAAGATACCAAGTCGCAGGAAATGGGCCCTCCATGAACACCCTAAAATCCCAATTACGGCTAAGTTGCAGGCCAGCTAGCGAAGTGAAATGTTCTAGGCATAACTAGAACACGTTAAGGCGCAACTTTTTGAATAAGAACTTTTTTCGATATCTCTTCCCCAAAGGGGGGATATGGGCGATCCAAGGATTTTTCCAAGTTTCGGTACTTTTTACGGTATCGCTCATAGCTCCGGCTGTATGCAAGCAAATGACAATCTAAGACATGATTTGGAAAGGTATTGAGTAGTACTAACTTACGTTAGAACACAGCGAAGCGCTATCGGTTCATGGCAAGGCCGATATAAGCAGTCAAAGATGAAAAATGTTGACAAAATGAACAAAAATTAGCTTGGTACGCGAATAGCGGCCAGGGATGAAGAGGTACGAAGGTGGTGTAGAACAATTATAATTAGAACTTGGTACGCTCTAAAAGTTTGCCGAAGAGCGCAAAGCGCTCAAACCCATAGAAAGTGGCCATTTGGGCCGAACAGTGCGTGCAAAGAGGTGAAAATGCAAAAATTGCACTTTGGGGGGCGATTTGCGGGGGGAAGGAGGGGTCGGAGGGCAAAATGTCCCTTGACCAAAAAGTCTTATCTCGTCGAGATCTACAACATTGCCGAAGACCGCAAAGCGCTAGCTCGCAATCGAAAAATCGAGAATTTGAAAATTTTCTAAGTCTTGGGCTCCCTAAGGAAAAGTTTCAAAAATCACGTTTGTCCCCAATTTTGAAGGGGAAGGAGTCGGTTCCGGGGCATGGTGTCTTCGGCAAAAAGTCTTATCTTTTTGCGTACTTTCGACTAGTTCAATAAAAATTTTTGACCCAAAAATTGTTCGGCGGACCCCTAGGTCGAAAAACCCGAAAAAAGTCGAAAAAAGTCGAAAATGTCGAAAAATGAGAAAACCTCATATTCGGACTCTACACGAGCCCCAGATATTGAAAAGTGAAATCCGCGGTCGATTTGGAACAAAAAATTGACCTAGGCAAAGTTGTATGGAGGTAGGGACCCCTGAGAAAAAAGTTTGGTCCCGAGGCTCCTTGGACCACCAAGTCCCTAGGTCGGACCAAAATCGGAAAAAATCCGACCAAAGTCGAAAGTGTCGAAAATTTTAAAAAACCCCTTTTGGGGCCCTATGGCCTCCCTAGATAATGAAAAGTGAGGTCCGCGGCCGATCCGGAAGAAAAACTTGACCTAGGCAAACTTGTATGACGGTGGGGACCCAAAAAAATTTCGATGAGTGTAGTTTAGACAGGCCGGAAAATGTATCGGTGGTCCGTATCAAGGGACGTCTTTTAGTTCCATGGGGTGGTGGTCGTCGAACAAAGTCGCCTAGGTCGACCACCAGAAAGACCAGTCGTGTTGTAATGGATGTTTTGACCACTTTACTAGGGAAACCTAGTAGGTCGAAGCAAATTTGGGGTTCGAGATGAGTTGGTGAAAGTTGGTCCAACCTAGGTGTGCTTGGTGGAGGTTGACCATGAAAGTAGAGCATGATAGGAATGACCATAACTTTGGTTCTAGATGTCGGATCGGTACACTTGAGGCAGTTTTGGAAAGGTGAAGGCCTGCTCTAGCTATGTTTCCTACCAAGCTAAGCGCCTACTAGTGACCCGGAGGAGGTATTAAGGGTCAAAGGCAAAAAGGCGTACCCTAAAGTGCATGTGACCAAGAAAATGGGAAAAACGGTATCGCCTATAGCTCAGGCTGTATGGCTCGGATCGGAAAGCTTGGATATGCGTTGGAAAGGTCTTGACGAGCGCTAGCTATGTGTCCTACCAAGCGAAGCGCTAGGTGTTGAGCAAGTCGGTCATATTAGAGGGCAAAGGTGAAAAATGGTGGTTTAGAGGCGAAAATTCACCTTATGATCGAAAATAGCGGGCGAACGATAAGAGCTACGAACACGGCGTAGAACAATCATAAGTACGTTACCACAAGACCTAACTTTGGCCAATATAGAGCGAGAAGATCGGAGGTACCCATCAGGGTGATATGGCTGGTTCAAAGTTGGACCAAAACGAGACTTGAGAAATGGGTTGAAACACGGTATCGCGAATAACTCAGGCTGTATGGAACGGATCGAAAAGCTAAGATCAGTGTTGGAAAGGTCGAACCGAGCGCTAACTATAATCCCAAACAACCGAAGCGCTAAGTGTTGAGCAAAACTGAGTTATTAAGCGACAAAGTGGAAAAATAATACCAAAATGGCCAAAAATCACACAAGACCAAGAATACCGAGCAGGCGGTAAGAGATAGCGGGTTGACGTAGAATACTTATAAGTTTGCCTCTACGAGACCTAAAAGTCGGCCATAGACAGCGAGAAGATCGGACCACTCTGGAAGGGTGATACGAGTGGTCAAAAATAGGCAAAAATGAAACATGGCTAAAATGGATTTGACTTGTGCACCATGTAGCTCCGGCTGTATGGCATGGATTGTAAAGCTAGGATATGTTTTGGAAAGGTAACACCCAGCGCTAGATACGACTAGAAGAAAGCAAAGCGCTAACTAGCATGATTTGGAAGTTATTAAACGACAAAGTCGAAAAATGTTACCAAAATTGAAACTCGAGTACATTGGGCCAAAAAGTACAAGTTGTGAAATTTGGACTTACGAGTAAAATACCGAGCAGGCGGTAAGAGATAGAGACTTGGTGTAGAACAATTATAAGTTGGGCGTGTAGAGACGCAACTTTCATTATATGGGGCCAACCCGGTCAGGGTGCTCCAAGTCGGTCGTTTGGTCGGTTTATGGTTTGGGCCGACCACGTGGTGTACCAAGTTGAGGTACCTTTCATGAATTATAACTCGGTCAGTTTGCCACCGAGCGACAAGTTCCGGTGTGATTTGGAATGGTCTTGAGTGGGACTATCAAGCAAAAATACAAATAGAAAATCAGCTTGTCCATGGCCGAAGCTATTAGTGAAACATATAGCAAAATGGGTCCAAAAACGAATGAAATGGGACTTGGACCAAGAATAACGGCAAGTTGGAGAAGAGATAGCAAGTTGACGTAGTACAATTATATTTGGTGCATGGTATGACCAACAAAAAAGTATATGGGGCCAAGGTGCTGGCTGGCCTCCAAAGTGGTGATATGGGCGATACAAAGTGTGTACCCACGTACGAACAAGTATGGAAAAAACAGGGTAAGGTACCAAGTACCATGAATAACTTCGGCTGTAGATGGCCGATTGAGGCAAACGGCATACCGTTGGAAAGGTCTTGGGGAGACCTATCTACCCTGACAGTTTCATGAGGCTGAGTTGAAAGACCACGGAGATATTAGGTGATGATGGTCCAATTCGGGGACCAAGTCGCAGGAAATGGCACTTGACCAAAATCACCCTTGGAAGGTGAATACCGGCTTACCGGTAAGAGATAGCGACTTGGCGTAGAATATTCATAAGTTGGGCGTGTAGAGACGCAACTTTCATTATATGGAAGCAACCCGGTCAGGGTGCTCCAAGTCGGTCGTTTGGTCGGTATATGGGTTGGGCCGACCACGTGGTGTACCAAGTTGAGGTACTTTTCATGAATTATAACTCGGTCAGTTTGCCACCGAGCGACAAGTTGCGGTGTGTTTTGGAATGGTCTTGAGTGGGACTATCAAGGAAAAATACAAATAGAAAATCAGCTTGTCCATGGCCGAAGCTATTAGCGAAACATAGAGCAAATTGGTACCAAAAACTATGGAAATGGGACTTGTACCAAGAATAACGGCAAGTTGGAGAAGAGATAGCAAGTTGGCGTAGAACAATTATATTTGGTGCATGGTATGACCAACAAAAAAGTATATGGGGCTAAGGTGCTGGCTGGCCTCCAAAGTGGAGATATGGGCGATCCAATGTTTGTACCCATGTATGGCAAAAACTGGTAGAGGTACCTTTCATGAATTACTGCTCAGGCTGTATGGCACTTAGCGGGACGCTTTGCTCTGGTATGGAATAGTCTTGAGTGGGACTATCAAGGAAAAATACGAACAAAAAATCACCATGTCCACGGACGAAGGTATTAGCGAAACTTAGAGCGAAATTGCGACCAAGTCGCTGGAAATGGCCCTTGGACCAAGTATACCGTCAAGGCGGTACGAGATAGCGAGTTGACGTGGAATATTTATAAGTTTGCCTCCACGAGACGAAAGTTTAGTTATATGGGGCCAACCCGCTCAGGGTTGTCCAAGTCGGTCATATGGCTGATCGAAATTTTCGACCAAGTACTGAGAAAACAGGGTAAGGTACAGTGTACCTCGAATAACTTCGGCTGTAGATGTCCGAGCGAAGCAAACGGCATAGCGTTGGAAAGGTCTTGAGGTGCTCTAGGCACCCTGAAAGTATGAGAAAGCTATCTGGAAAACTCGTGGAGATATTAGAGAAACATAGGGCCCAAAAGATACCAAGTCGCAGGAAATGGGCCCTCCTTGAACACCCTAAAATCCCAATTACGGCTAAGTTGCAGGCCAGCTAGCGAAGTGAAATGTTCTAGGCATAACTAGAACACGTTAAGGCGCAACTTTATGAATCAGAACTTTTTTCGATATCTGGTCCCCAAAGGGGGGATATGGGCGATCCAAGGATTTTTCCAAGTTTCGGTACTTTTTACGGTATCGCTCATAGCTCCGGCTGTATGCAAGCAAATGACAATCTAAGACATGATTTGGAAAGGTAATGAGTAGTACTAACTTACGTTAGAACACAGCGAAGCGCTATCGGTTCATGGCAAGGCCGATATAAGCAGTCAAAGATGAAAAATGTTGACAAAATGAACAAAAATTAGCTTGGTACGCGAATAGCGGCCAGGGATGAAGAGGTACGAAGGTGGTGTAGAACAATTATAATTAGAACTTGGTACGCTCTAAAAGTTTGCCGAAGAGCGCAAAGCGCTCAAACCCATAGAAAGTGGCCATTTGGGCCGAACAGTGCGTGCAAAGAGGTGAAAATGCAAAAATTGCACTTTGGGGGGCGATTTGCGGGGGGAAGGAGGGGTCGGAGGGCAAAATGTCCCTTGACCAAAAAGTCTTATCTCGTCGAGATCTACAACATTGCCGAAGACCGCAAAGCGCTAGCTCGCAATCGAAAAATCGAGAATTTGAAAATTTTCTAAGTCTTGGGCTCCCTAAGGAAAAGTTTCAAAAATCACGTTTGTCCCCAATTTTGAAGGGGAAGGAGTCGGTTCCGGGGCATGGTGTCTTCGGCAAAAAGTCTTATCTTTTTGCGTACTTTCGACTAGTTCAATAAAAATTTTTGACCCAAAAATTGTTCGGCGGACCCCTAGGTCGAAAAACCCGAAAAAAGTCGAAAAAAGTCGAAAATGTCGAAAAATGAGAAAACCTCATATTCGGACTCTACACGAGCCCCAGATATTGAAAAGTGAAATCCGCGGTCGATTTGGAACAAAAAATTGACCTAGGCAAAGTTGTATGGAGGTAGGGACCCCTGAGAAAAAAGTTTGGTCCCGAGGCTCCTTGGACCACCAAGTCCCTAGGTCGGACCAAAATCGGAAAAAATCCGACCAAAGTCGAAAGTGTCGAAAATTTTAAAAAACCCCTTTTGGGGCCCTATGGCCTCCCTAGATAATGAAAAGTGAGGTCCGCGGCCGATCCGGAAGAAAAACTTGACCTAGGCAAACTTGTATGACGGTGGGGACCCAAAAAAATTTCGATGAGTGTAGTTTAGACAGGCCGGAAAATGTATCGGTGGTCCGTATCAAGGGACGTCTTTTAGTTCCATGGGGTGGTGGTCGTCGAACAAAGTCGCCTAGGTCGACCACCAGAAAGACCAGTCGTGTTGTAATGGATGTTTTGACCACTTTACTAGGGAAACCTAGTAGGTCGAAGCAAATTTGGGGTTCGAGATGAGTTGGTGAAAGTTGGTCCAACCTAGGTGTGCTTGGTGGAGGTTGACCATGAAAGTAGAGCATGATAGGAATGACCATAACTTTGGTTCTAGATGTCGGATCGGTACACTTGAGGCAGTTTTGGAAAGGTGAAGGCCTGCTCTAGCTATGTTTCCTACCAAGCTAAGCGCCTACTAGTGACCCGGAGGAGGTATTAAGGGTCAAAGGCAAAAAGGCGTACCCTAAAGTGCATGTGACCAAGAAAATGGGAAAAACGGTATCGCCTATAGCTCAGGCTGTATGGCTCGGATCGGAAAGCTTGGATATGCGTTGGAAAGGTCTTGACGAGCGCTAGCTATGTGTCCTACCAAGCGAAGCGCTAGGTGTTGAGCAAGTCGGTCATATTAGAGGGCAAAGGTGAAAAATGGTGGTTTAGAGGCGAAAATTCACCTTATGATCGAAAATAGCGGGCGAACGATAAGAGCTACGAACACGGCGTAGAACAATCATAAGTACGTTACCACAAGACCTAACTTTGGCCAATATAGAGCGAGAAGATCGGAGGTACCCATCAGGGTGATATGGCTGGTTCAAAGTTGGACCAAAACGAGACTTGAGAAATGGGTTGAAACACGGTATCGCGAATAACTCAGGCTGTATGGAACGGATCGAAAAGCTAAGATCAGTGTTGGAAAGGTCGAACCGAGCGCTAACTATAATCCCAAACAACCGAAGCGCTAAGTGTTGAGCAAAACTGAGTTATTAAGCGACAAAGTGGAAAAATAATACCAAAATGGCCAAAAATCACACAAGACCAAGAATACCGAGCAGGCGGTAAGAGATAGCGGGTTGACGTAGAATACTTATAAGTTTGCCTCTACGAGACCTAAAAGTCGGCCATAGACAGCGAGAAGATCGGACCACTCTGGAAGGGTGATACGAGTGGTCAAAAATAGGCAAAAATGAAACATGGCTAAAATGGATTTGACTTGTGCACCATGTAGCTCCGGCTGTATGGCATGGATTGTAAAGCTAGGATATGTTTTGGAAAGGTAACACCCAGCGCTAGATACGACTAGAAGAAAGCAAAGCGCTAACTAGCATGATTTGGAAGTTATTAAACGACAAAGTCGAAAAATGTTACCAAAATTGAAACTCGAGTACATTGGGCCAAAAAGTACAAGTTGTGAAATTTGGACTTACGAGTAAAATACCGAGCAGGCGGTAAGAGATAGAGACTTGGTGTAGAACAATTATAAGTTGGGCGTGTAGAGACGCAACTTTCATTATATGGGGCCAACCCGGTCAGGGTGCTCCAAGTCGGTCGTTTGGTCGGTTTATGGTTTGGGCCGACCACGTGGTGTACCAAGTTGAGGTACCTTTCATGAATTATAACTCGGTCAGTTTGCCACCGAGCGACAAGTTCCGGTGTGATTTGGAATGGTCTTGAGTGGGACTATCAAGCAAAAATACAAATAGAAAATCAGCTTGTCCATGGCCGAAGCTATTAGTGAAACATATAGCAAAATGGGTCCAAAAACGAATGAAATGGGACTTGGACCAAGAATAACGGCAAGTTGGAGAAGAGATAGCAAGTTGACGTAGTACAATTATATTTGGTGCATGGTATGACCAACAAAAAAGTATATGGGGCCAAGGTGCTGGCTGGCCTCCAAAGTGGTGATATGGGCGATACAAAGTGTGTACCCACGTACGAACAAGTATGGAAAAAACAGGGTAAGGTACCAAGTACCATGAATAACTTCGGCTGTAGATGGCCGATTGAGGCAAACGGCATACCGTTGGAAAGGTCTTGGGGAGACCTATCTACCCTGACAGTTTCATGAGGCTGAGTTGAAAGACCACGGAGATATTAGGTGATGATGGTCCAATTCGGGGACCAAGTCGCAGGAAATGGCACTTGACCAAAATCACCCTTGGAAGGTGAATACCGGCTTACCGGTAAGAGATAGCGACTTGGCGTAGAATATTCATAAGTTGGGCGTGTAGAGACGCAACTTTCATTATATGGAAGCAACCCGGTCAGGGTGCTCCAAGTCGGTCGTTTGGTCGGTATATGGGTTGGGCCGACCACGTGGTGTACCAAGTTGAGGTACTTTTCATGAATTATAACTCGGTCAGTTTGCCACCGAGCGACAAGTTGCGGTGTGTTTTGGAATGGTCTTGAGTGGGACTATCAAGGAAAAATACAAATAGAAAATCAGCTTGTCCATGGCCGAAGCTATTAGCGAAACATAGAGCAAATTGGTACCAAAAACTATGGAAATGGGACTTGTACCAAGAATAACGGCAAGTTGGAGAAGAGATAGCAAGTTGGCGTAGAACAATTATATTTGGTGCATGGTATGACCAACAAAAAAGTATATGGGGCTAAGGTGCTGGCTGGCCTCCAAAGTGGAGATATGGGCGATCCAATGTTTGTACCCATGTATGGCAAAAACTGGTAGAGGTACCTTTCATGAATTACTGCTCAGGCTGTATGGCACTTAGCGGGACGCTTTGCTCTGGTATGGAATAGTCTTGAGTGGGACTATCAAGGAAAAATACGAACAAAAAATCACCATGTCCACGGACGAAGGTATTAGCGAAACTTAGAGCGAAATTGCGACCAAGTCGCTGGAAATGGCCCTTGGACCAAGTATACCGTCAAGGCGGTACGAGATAGCGAGTTGACGTGGAATATTTATAAGTTTGCCTCCACGAGACGAAAGTTTAGTTATATGGGGCCAACCCGCTCAGGGTTGTCCAAGTCGGTCATATGGCTGATCGAAATTTTCGACCAAGTACTGAGAAAACAGGGTAAGGTACAGTGTACCTCGAATAACTTCGGCTGTAGATGTCCGAGCGAAGCAAACGGCATAGCGTTGGAAAGGTCTTGAGGTGCTCTAGGCACCCTGAAAGTATGAGAAAGCTATCTGGAAAACTCGTGGAGATATTAGAGAAACATAGGGCCCAAAAGATACCAAGTCGCAGGAAATGGGCCCTCCTTGAACACCCTAAAATCCCAATTACGGCTAAGTTGCAGGCCAGCTAGCGAAGTGAAATGTTCTAGGCATAACTAGAACACGTTAAGGCGCAACTTTATGAATCAGAACTTTTTTCGATATCTGGTCCCCAAAGGGGGGATATGGGCGATCCAAGGATTTTTCCAAGTTTCGGTACTTTTTACGGTATCGCTCATAGCTCCGGCTGTATGCAAGCAAATGACAATCTAAGACATGATTTGGAAAGGTAATGAGTAGTACTAACTTACGTTAGAACACAGCGAAGCGCTATCGGTTCATGGCAAGGCCGATATAAGCAGTCAAAGATGAAAAATGTTGACAAAATGAACAAAAATTAGCTTGGTACGCGAATAGCGGCCAGGGATGAAGAGGTACGAAGGTGGTGTAGAACAATTATAATTAGAACTTGGTACGCTCTAAAAGTTTGCCGAAGAGCGCAAAGCGCTCAAACCCATAGAAAGTGGCCATTTGGGCCGAACAGTGCGTGCAAAGAGGTGAAAATGCAAAAATTGCACTTTGGGGGGCGATTTGCGGGGGGAAGGAGGGGTCGGAGGGCAAAATGTCCCTTGACCAAAAAGTCTTATCTCGTCGAGATCTACAACATTGCCGAAGACCGCAAAGCGCTAGCTCGCAATCGAAAAATCGAGAATTTGAAAATTTTCTAAGTCTTGGGCTCCCTAAGGAAAAGTTTCAAAAATCACGTTTGTCCCCAATTTTGAAGGGGAAGGAGTCGGTTCCGGGGCATGGTGTCTTCGGCAAAAAGTCTTATCTTTTTGCGTACTTTCGACTAGTTCAATAAAAATTTTTGACCCAAAAATTGTTCGGCGGACCCCTAGGTCGAAAAACCCGAAAAAAGTCGAAAAAAGTCGAAAATGTCGAAAAATGAGAAAACCTCATATTCGGACTCTACACGAGCCCCAGATATTGAAAAGTGAAATCCGCGGTCGATTTGGAACAAAAAATTGACCTAGGCAAAGTTGTATGGAGGTAGGGACCCCTGAGAAAAAAGTTTGGTCCCGAGGCTCCTTGGACCACCAAGTCCCTAGGTCGGACCAAAATCGGAAAAAATCCGACCAAAGTCGAAAGTGTCGAAAATTTTAAAAAACCCCTTTTGGGGCCCTATGGCCTCCCTAGATAATGAAAAGTGAGGTCCGCGGCCGATCCGGAAGAAAAACTTGACCTAGGCAAACTTGTATGACGGTGGGGACCCAAAAAAATTTCGATGAGTGTAGTTTAGACAGGCCGGAAAATGTATCGGTGGTCCGTATCAAGGGACGTCTTTTAGTTCCATGGGGTGGTGGTCGTCGAACAAAGTCGCCTAGGTCGACCACCAGAAAGACCAGTCGTGTTGTAATGGATGTTTTGACCACTTTACTAGGGAAACCTAGTAGGTCGAAGCAAATTTGGGGTTCGAGATGAGTTGGTGAAAGTTGGTCCAACCTAGGTGTGCTTGGTGGAGGTTGACCATGAAAGTAGAGCATGATAGGAATGACCATAACTTTGGTTCTAGATGTCGGATCGGTACACTTGAGGCAGTTTTGGAAAGGTGAAGGCCTGCTCTAGCTATGTTTCCTACCAAGCTAAGCGCCTACTAGTGACCCGGAGGAGGTATTAAGGGTCAAAGGCAAAAAGGCGTACCCTAAAGTGCATGTGACCAAGAAAATGGGAAAAACGGTATCGCCTATAGCTCAGGCTGTATGGCTCGGATCGGAAAGCTTGGATATGCGTTGGAAAGGTCTTGACGAGCGCTAGCTATGTGTCCTACCAAGCGAAGCGCTAGGTGTTGAGCAAGTCGGTCATATTAGAGGGCAAAGGTGAAAAATGGTGGTTTAGAGGCGAAAATTCACCTTATGATCGAAAATAGCGGGCGAACGATAAGAGCTACGAACACGGCGTAGAACAATCATAAGTACGTTACCACAAGACCTAACTTTGGCCAATATAGAGCGAGAAGATCGGAGGTACCCATCAGGGTGATATGGCTGGTTCAAAGTTGGACCAAAACGAGACTTGAGAAATGGATTGAAACACGGTATCGCGAATAACTCAGGCTGTATGGAACGGATCGACAAGCTAAGATCAGTGTTGGAAAGGTCGAACCGAGCGCTAACTATAATCCCAAACAACCGAAGCGCTAAGTGTTGAGCAAAACTGAGTTATTAAGCGACAAAGTGGAAAAATAATACCAAAATGGCCAAAAATCACACAAGACCAAGAATACCGAGCAAGCGGTAAGAGATAGCGGGTTGACGTAGAATACTTATAAGTTTGCCTCTACGAGACATAAAAGTCGTCCATAGAAAGCGAGAAGATCGGACCACTCTGGAAGGGTGATACGAGTGGTCAAAAATTGGCAAAAATGAAACATGGCTAAAATGGATTTGACTTGTGCACCGTATAGCTCCGGCTGTATGGCATGGATTGTTAAGCTAGGATATGTTTTGGAAAGGTAACACCCAGCGCTAGATACGACTAGAAGAAAGCAAAGCGCTAACTAGCATTATTTGGAAGTTATTAAGTGTCAAAGTCGAAAAATGTTACCAAAATTGAAACTCGAGTACATTGGGCCAAAAAGTACAAGTTGTGAAATTTGGACTTACGAGTAAAATACCGAGCAGGCGGTAAGAGATAGAGACTTGGTGTAGAACAATTATATGTTGGGCATGTTATAACCTATATTTGGCCCGAACATAGTGACGAGATCGGTGGTACCCAAAAGGGTGGTACAGGTGTTAGATGGTTTTCCCAGAGCATAAGCTCCACAAGATATGGAAAACGGGAAACATCATAACTTCGGCTGTATGGCATGGAATAGAACGAACAAGGTATCGATGGAAAGAGAAAAGGTAGCGCTAACTATAATTCCTACCAAGCAAAGCGCTAGCATGTGACCGTTCGGGTGTTATTGTGAGTCAAAGTCAGAAATTGTTACCACGAGAGGCGAAAATCCGACTAAGTCCATGAATACCGGGCTGGCGGTAAGAGATACGGCTTGGCCGTAGAACATTTATAAGTTGGCCAATACAAGACCTAAGTTTTGTCCATAGACGACAAGAAGATCGAAGATACGTGAAGGTGAGATATGGGCGTCCCAAAGTGGGCCTTTGAAAAAGTGACAAACTTCCCTTATAACAGCATACACCAAATATCTCTGGCTCTATGGCACCGAATAAGAAGTTGAGGTCAGCGATAGAAAGGTGATAGTCAGCGCTAAATATCATACGAACAGAGTGAAGCGCTAAAGGGAAAGGATCTTGGTGATATAAGGTGACAAAGTCGAGAAAAGTTGCCTCAAAATCATGAAAAATGTGAAAAAATGGCTAAGTCCCGGGTGCCTTAAGGGCAGGTTGATCGAATGTACCGAGCTGGCGGTACGAGATAGAGACTTGGTGTAGAACAATTATATGTTTGGCATAGCAAGACCTACATTTGGTCAATACATGGTGCGAAGATCAAAGATACCCGTAAGGGTGATATTGGTGTCCAAAGGTAAAAAACACTAAGTCTTGGGAAACTTATATGAAGAAAAAGGACCCTGATGGGTCATATGGAATTGATCGAAAAATCGGCTAAGTCCCAAAATGGGGATGTCAGAACTACACTCAAATGTTACCACATCAAGCAAGGCAAACTTATATGAAGGAAAGGACCCTGATGGGTCATATGGTATTTTACAAAAAATCGGCTAAGTCCCAAAATGGGGATGTCAGAACTACACTCAAATGTTACCACACCAAGCAAGGCAAACTTATATGAAGGAAAGGACCCTGATGGGTCATATGGTATTTTACGAAAAATCGGCTAAGTCCCAAAATGATGATGTCAGAACTACACTCAAATGTTACCACACCAAGCAAGGCAAACTTATATGAAGGAAAGGACCCTGATGGGTCATATGGTATGGATCGAAAAATCGGCTAAGTCCCAAAATGGGGATGTCAGAACTACACTCAAATGTTACCACACCAAGCAAGGCAAACTTATATGAAGGAAAGGACCCTGATGGGTCATATGGTATTTTACGAAAAATCGGCTAAGTCCCAAAATGGGGATGTCAGAACTACACTCATGTGTTACCACACCAAGCAAGGCAAACTTATATGAAGCAAAGGACCCTGATGGGTCATATGGTATTTTACGAAAAATCGGCTAAGTCCCAAAATGGGGATGTCAGAACTACACTCATGTGTTACCACACCAAGCAAGGCAAACTTATATGAAGCAAAGGACCCTGATGGGTCATATGGTATTTTACGAAAAATCGGCTAAGTCCCAAAATGGGGATGTCAGAACTACACTCATGTGTTACCACACCAAGCAAGGCAAACTTATATGAAGCAAAGGACCCTGATGGGTCATATGGTATTTTACGAAAAATCGGCTAAGTCCCAAAATGGGGATGTCAGAACTACACTCAAATGTTACCACACCAAGCAAGGCAAACTTATATGAAGCAAAGGACCCTGATGGGTAATATGGTATTTTACGAAAAATCGGCTAAGTCCCAAAATGGGGATGTCAGAACTACACTCAAATGTTACCACATCAAGCAAGGCAAACTTATATGAAGGAAAGGACCCTGATGGGTCATATGGTATTTTACGAAAAATCGGCTAAGTCCCAAAATGGGGATGTCAGAACTACACTCAAATGTTACCACACCAAGCAAGGCAAACTTATATGAAGCAAAGGACCCTGATGGGTCATATGGTATTTTACGAAAAATCGGCTAAGTCCCAAAATGGGGATGTCAGAACTACACTCATGTGTTACCACACCAAGCAAGGCAAACTTATATGAAGCAAAGGACCCTGATGGGTCATATGGTATTTTACGAAAAATCGGCTAAGTCCCAAAATGGGGATGTCAGAACTACACTCAAATGTTACCACACCAAGCAAGGCAAACTTATATGAAGCAAAGGACCCTGATGGGTCATATGGTATGGATCGAAAAATCGGCTAAGTCCCAAAATGGGGATGTCAGAACTACACTCTTGTGTTACCACACCAAGCAAGGCAAACTTATATGAAGCAAAGGACCCTGATGGGTCATATGGTATGAATCGAAAAATCGGCTAAGTCCCAAAATGGGGATGTCAGAACTACACTCAAATGTTACCACACCAAGCAAGGCAAACTTATATGAAGGAAAGGACCCTGATGGGTCATATGGTATTTTACGAAAAATCGGCTAAGTCCCAAAATGGGGATGTCAGAACTACACTCATGTGTTACCACACCAAGCAAGGCAAACTTATATGAAGCAAAGGACCCTGATGGGTCATATGGTATTTTACGAAAAATCGGCTAAGTCCCAAAATGGGGATGTCAGAACTACACTCATGTGTTACCACATCAAGCAAGGCAAACTTATATGAAGGAAAGGACCCTGATGGGTCATATGGTATTTTACGAAAAATCGGCTAAGTCCCAAAATGGGGATGTCAGAACTACACTCAAATGTTACCACACCAAGCAAGGCAAACTTATATGAAGCAAAGGACCCTGATGCGTCATATGGTATTTTACGAAAAATCGGCTAAGTCCCAAAATGGGGATGTCAGAACTACACTCAAATGTTACCACACCAAGCAAGGCAAACTTATATGAAGCAAAGGACCCTGATGGGTCATATGGTATTTTACGAAAAATCGGCTAAGTCCCAAAATGATGATGTCAGAACTACACTCAAAGGTTACAACACCAAGCAAGGCAAACTTATATGAAGCAAAGGACCCTGATGGGTCATATGGTATTTTACGAAAAATCGGCTAAGTCCCAAAATGGGGATGTCAGAACTACACTCAAATGTTACCACACCAAGCAAGGCAAACTTATATGAAGCAAAGGACCCTGATGGGTCATATGGTATTTTACGAAAAATCGGCTAAGTCCCAAAATGGGGATGTCAGAACTACACTCAAATGTTACCACACCAAGCAAGGCAAACTTATATGAAGGCAAGGACCCTGATGGGTCATATGGTATTTTACGAAAAATCGGCTAAGTCCCAAAATGGGGATGTCAGAACTACACTCAAATGTTACCACACCAAGCAAGGCAAACTACCTAGGTGAACCCTAGGAAGAAACACGGACCAAGTCAGATGGCCTAAGTCAAGAGTTCAAGTGACCTAGGGAAAGTTGTATGACGGTGAGGACCCTGAAAAATCTGGTTAGTGTAGTTCAGACAGGGTAGGTTTTTGGGTCGGCCGGACCTCCTTATTTCGGGTTTTGACCTCCTCAAGAAGCTACACCTAGGCAAACTGCCTAGGGTGCAAGTGTGAAGACCAATCGAATAGTAAGACAAGTTTTGACCGATCGCCCTAGGCAAGCTTGTATGAAGAAAGGGACCCTACGGGTCATATGGAAATACATGAAAAATCGGCTAAGTCCCAAAATTGGGATGTCAGAACTACACTAAAAAGTTACCACATGAAGCAAGGCAAAGTACCTAGGTGAACCCTAGGAAGAAACACGGACCAAGTCAGATGGCCTAAGTCAAGAGTACAAGTGACCTAGGCAAAGTTGTATGGCGCTGAGGACCCTGAAAAATCTGGTTAGTGTAGTTTAGACAGGGTAGGTTTTTGGGTCGGCTGAACCTCCTTATTTTGGGTTTTGACCTCCTCAAGAAGCTACACCTAGGCAAACTGCCTAGGGTGAAAGTGCGAAGACCAATCGAATAGTAAGACAAGTTTTGACCGATCGCCCTAGGCAAGCTTGTATGAAGAAAGGGACCCTATGGGTCATATGGAAATACATGAAAAATCGGCTAAGTCCCAAAATTGGGATGTCTGAACTACACTAAAAAGTTACCACATGAAGCAAGGCAAAGTACCTAGGTGAACCTTAGGAAGAAACACGGACCAAGTCAGATGGCCTAAGTCAAGAGTACAAGTGACCTAGGCAAAGTTGTATGGCGCTGAGGACCCTGAAAAATCGGGTTAGTGTAGTTCAGACAGGGGAGGTTTCTGGGTCGGCTGAACCTCCTTATTTCGGGTTTTGGCCTCCTCAAGAAGACAGACCTAGGCAAAGTGCCTAGGGTGAAAGTGCGAAGACCAATCGAATAGTAAGACAAGTTTTGACCGATCGCCCTAGGCAAGCTTGTATGAAGAAAGGGACCCTATGGGTCATATGGAAATATACGAAAAATCGGCTAAGTCCCGAAATTGGGATGTCTGAACTACACTAAAAAGTTACCACATCAAGCAAGGCAAAGTACCTAGGTGAACCCTAGGAAGAAACACGGACCAAGTCAGATGGCCTAAGTCAAGAGTACAAGTGACCTAGGCAAAGTTGTATGGCGCTAAGGACCATGAAAAATCGGGTTAGTGTAGTTCAGACAGGGGAGGTTTCAGGGTCGGCTGGACCTCCTTATTTCGGGTTTTGGCCTCCTCAAGAAGACAGACCTAGGCGAACTGCCTAGGGTGAAAGTGCGAAGACCAATCGAATAGTAAGACAAGTTTTGACCGATCGCCCTAGGCAAGCTTGTATGAAGAAAGGGACCCTATGGGTCATATGGAAATACATGAAAAATCGGCTAAGTCCCAAAATTAGGATGTCTGAACTACACTAAAAAGTTACCACATCAAGCAAGGCAAAGTACCTAGGTGAACCCTAGGAAGAAACACGGACCAAGTCGGATGGCCTAAGTCAAGAGTACAAGTGACCTAGGCAAAGTTGTATGGCGCTGAGGACCCTGAAAAATCGGGTTAGTGTAGTTCAGACAGGGGAGGTTTCAGGGTCGGCCGAACCTCCTTATTTCGGGTTTTGGCCTCCTCAAGAAGACAGACCTAGGCGAACTGCCTAGGGTGAAAGTGCGAAGACCAATCGAATAGTAAGACAAGTTTTGACCGATCGCCCTAGGCAAGCTTGTATGAAGAAAGGGACCCTATGGGTCATATGGAAATATACGAAAAATCGGCTAAGTCCCAAAATTGGGATGTCAGAACTACACTATAAAGTTACCACATTAGCAAGGCAGACTTGTATGAAGAACGGGACCCTGGTGAAAGTAGCAAATATCCCAAACCGAACATGAATATTATACACACAAGAGTACGAACATAAAGGAACACGGACCAAGCGTACCGAGAGAATCGGTACTATAGAACCCTCGTGGTTCTACACAAAGACTTTATGTTAGGGGTTCAAGCCCCATAGTACTCAAACGGTGACAGTAGCAAATATCCCAAAACGAACGTGAATCTTATTCACAAGAGTACGAACATAAAGGAACACGGACCAAGCGTACCGAGAGAATCGGTACTATAGAGCCCTCGTGGTTCTACACAAAGACTTTATGTTCGGGGTTCACACCCCAAATCGAACGTGGAATTTACTTTCTGATGGTCATGCGGTCGTCCAAAGGGGTCTAGTATCCTGGGATGACAAGCATCACGGGCACAGCTCGTATCAAAACAGTCGAAGAGGCCCGCGAAAGCTTGCTTTCCATGGCTATGCGATGCACAAATTGAGTTTACTCACCGTAGTATAAAACGAACGAACCGAACCTATCCGAGTAGGGATAATGGGCGCAGTAACATACTTCTGTGACCCAGCGAGAGTTGAACGAGGTGACATGAACTGTCAGTGGCTTATATCAGATGGGATACATACATGAGATTGCTTTCAAATCTACACTCGAAAACCTAACCAAGTAAAAGCGAACGTGGGAAGGATTCGAAACCGGTCACGAAATCTTAAGCTGGAAAGAGTCATCACTATGGATACATATTATGCGAAACCAATCAAGTGCTCAGTACTGATCCAAAACCTAAGAGCACTAGTGAACACCTTATTCTCACCCTAGTTCACATCCAAGTGATCGACCTCGTGTGTGAAGCAAAGACCAATCGAATTCCTCAATGAACCGAACACTATGAACAAATGGCCAAAAACGTTATAACTATCCAAACATCCTACTATCTAGCGAAAGTCATCACGATGGAACCATACAATGATCTTAACCTATAGCGCTCACCTATTCCTACCCAGAGTGCAAGTGAACAGATTGCTCACCCTTACCAGTTCACAACCACGTGATCGACTAACATACCGAGGTTACCACAAGTCAAAGTTATACGTTTACAAGCGCAAGACCAATCGAAAACCCCGAAAGCAATCTCGACCCAAAATGTATTATCCGTGAGTGTAGTCGAGTCTCGTACTCGTCATCTGTAATCGTCGGATAGAATATCCAGTACACGGTTGTCTTTCCAAATGAAATCTACATACAGAACTCGCTCTTGGCAAATGGGTGGCATTGGCGCAATCAGGAGCGAGTTCCCGTCCGGGTGCCAAGTGATTGGCAAATGTCTGGGGGAAAGCAACCATATGTTGATTTGTCTGTTAGTGTACTGGGTGTTTGAGGTATGTAGTATCCACGCTTGGTTGGGTGTGTCAGAGGACCGTGAATGCGTTCGCAACCCCAATTGGGGTACATCGGGAATGATTTTGTGGAACCGATGTGCCCGGCACACACTAAGTTTTGTTGCAAGTTAATAGTGTGCCATGTCCGGGGGGGTTGTGATTAAACTCTGGTGAATTGCGTACTGTGGTGATTGGGGTATGAAAGCCCCGCAGTTGCAATGATCGGACGCGCCTAGCGTGTCCTTTAGTTGATGGTAGGGAAATGAAGGCCCTTGTCAGCTCACCTAAGTATTCATGGAAGTTTGGCATAAGGTCGCTGTGGTAGGGGTATGAAGGCCCCGTCAGCGCATGCACAATCGGGCGCACGAGCGCTTAGCGGAGTCGAATGCCGCTCAAGTGCCTGTCCGGTGCATCGGGTGTGTGTGATACGAGGGCAATGAGGTTCGCACGGGGGCTCGCCTCCCGTGTGCTACCGGACTTGACAACATATAGAACGTGGTGTTTGCTCCTCCGGGTGCAATGGGACAATGAACATTCGAACGCAAAGTCGGAATTCTGGTTGATCCTACCAGTAATATACGCTCGTCTCAAAGGTTAAGCCATGCATGTCTAAGTACAAACAGATTTAATGTGAAACCGCATAAGGCTCAGTATAACAGCTATAATTTACGAGATCATCAACCTAGTTACTTGGATAACTGTGGAAAATCTAGAGCTAATACATGCAACATGCCAGGACCCTCGCGGGAACTGGTGCACTTATTAGTCAAACCAATCGCGGGTTCTCCGTGTCATTGAGTTGAAGTCTGGATAATGATGCTGATCGTATGGTCTCGCACCGACGACAGATCTCGCAAATATCTGCCCTATCAACTATGGATGGTAGTATAGAGGACTACCATGGTTGCAACGGGTAACGGGGAATCAGGGTTCGATTCCGGAGAGGGAGCCTGAGAAATGGCTACCACATCCAAGGAAGGCAGCAGGCGCGTAAATTACCCAATCCCGGGACGGGGAGGTAGTGACGAGAAATAACAATATGAAACTCTTTAATGATGTTTCATAATTGGAATGAGTAGAGCATAAATCCTTCTACGAGGATCAAGTGGAGGGCAAGTCTGGTGCCAGCAGCCGCGGTAATTCCAGCTCCACTAGCGTATATTAAAATTGTTGCGGTTAAAACGTTCGAAGTTGATACTTGTCCAACACAGTCCGGCTCCGCCGACCCGGTCAACCCGTGGTCGGTGGGCCAAGTCGGAATCTGGTTGCGACTCAATGGTGTGGTAGGGCACCAAGTCTGTGTCATGGTGTGCCCTTCAACGGGTGCAAGTGTAACATAGAGCTCGACCGCTCACGTTTACCTTGAACAAATTAGAGTGCTTAAAGCAGGGTGCCCAAACGCCCTAGAATAATCTTGCATGGAATAATGGAATACGACCTTGGTCTAATCTTTCATTGGTTTGTACTCAGACCGGAGGTAATGATTAACAGAAGTAGTTGGGGACACTAGTATTACGGCGCGAGAGGTGAAATTCGTAGACCGTCGTAAGACTAACTAAAGCGAAGGCATTTGTCAAGGATGCTTTCTTTAATCAAGAACGAAAGTTAGAGGATCGAAGGCGATTAGATACCGCCCTAGTTCTAACCGTAAACGATGCCAACTAGCAATTGGGAGACGCTACAACCAGGTGCTCTCAGTAGCTTCCGGGAAACCAAAGTCAGGTTCCGGGGGAAGTATGGTTGCAAAGTTGAAACTTAAAGGAATTGACGGAAGGGCACCACAATGAAATGGAGCTTGCGGTTCAATTTGACTCAACACGGGAAAACTTACCAGGTCCGAACTTATGGAGGTGAGACAGATTAATAGCTCTTTCTCAAATTTAAGGGTAGTGGTGCATGGCCGTTCTTAGTTCGTGGATTGATTTGTCTGGTTAATTCCGATAACGAACGTGACTCACATATGCTAACTAGAACGCAGTCAGCGTTAATGCGTCGATGCCGATTGGAACGGGTTAGGACCTTTCGGTGGAGTATGACCTGACACCTTCGCTGTTCGTGTGCGCAAGTGCACTTACGGTACGCTGCTTAGCAGGACAATTTGTGTTTAGCAAAATGAGATCGAGCGATAACAGGTCCGTGATGCCCTTAGATGTTCTGGGCTACACGCGTGCTACAATGTGGGTAGCAGCGTGTCTCCTATTCCGAGAGGAACGGGAAATCACTCAAATACTCACTTAGTAGGGATTATGGATTGCAATGGTCCATATGAACTCGGAACTTCTAGTAAGTGCTGGTCATCAGCCAGCGTTGAATACGTCCCTGCCCTTTGTACACACCGCCCGTCGCTACTACCGATGGATTATTTAGTGAGGTCTTTGGAGATGATCGTTCGCTGGATCCTCGTGAACCGCGTCTGCTTTATCGAAGTTGACCGAACTTGATGATTTAGAGGAAGTAAAAGTCGTAACAAGGTTTCCGTAGGTGAACCTGCGGAAGGATCATTAGTGGCCAAGTGATCCTTCCAGAAGTCCGAACCTGCGGGTTGAGACTTCGGCACAAGTTGCCATATGATAATTGACGAAACACTATAGAAGTCCGAACCTGCGGGTTGAGACTTAGGCACAAGTTGCCATATGATAATTGACGAAACACTATAGAAGTCCGAACCTGCGGGTTGAGACTTCGGCACAAGTTGCCATATGATAATTGACGAAACACTATAGAAGTCCGAACCTGCGGGTTGAGACTTAGGCACACGTTGCCTTATACATGACTTCGAACAAATACACAAGTCCGAACCTGCGGGTTGAGACTTAGGCACAAGTTGCCTTATACATGACTTCGAACAAATACACAAGTCCGAACCTGCGGGTTGAGACTTAGGCACAAGTTGCCATATGAAAGTTGACGAAACACTAACAAGTCCGAACCTGCGGGTTGAGACTTAGGCACACGTTGCCTTATACATGACTTCGAACAAATACACAAGTCCGAACCTGCGGGTTGAGACTTAGGCACAAGTTGCCTTATACATACATTGGCCAAATAAACAGAAGTCCGAACCTGCGGGTTGAGACTTAGGCACAAGTTGCCATATTATATTCGATCAAACACTAAGTAGTCCGAACCTGCGGGTTGAGACTCTAGACCGTAACAAGATGTCACTATACAAGTCCGAACCTAAGGGTTGAGACTTAATGCGATCTAGATACCAAGTTGACATCCAATTCCTGTTGAGCAAAACCAAAGATTCCCTGTTCTCGAATGATTACACTATATAACAGGGAATCATGAAGAAATCAAGCAAGCGTGAAACAAAGTCATCACTTGGGCATGCTCGATAGCCAACCACATGACCTTAACCTAAGAGAGCATGCAAACCACATGATACCTATAAACGATTAACCCGCCCTAGTTCAATCGTTCACCAAGTGATGACTTCAGTATGGCTAAGAGAAAAACTTTTAAATGGGAAAAACTCTAAGTCCGAACCTCCGGGTTGAGACTTCCGCGTAGGAGGTGCGCCCACCTCCTATCCGAAAGATGATGAATCAGGGGTGTTCGGTCAGCAATGGTCGGATGCCCCGTCGTAGTCCAACTATGACAATCAAAGTCAAGACCTCCGGGTTGAGACTTTCCGCGAGTACAAGCATAAAGGAACACGGACCAAGCCGTACCGAGAGAATCGGTACTAGAGCCCTCGTGGTTCTACATTGAGAGAGCCCTCGTGGTTCTCATTAGGGGCTTTATGCAAGTCGTACTCAATACTGTGGTGTGAAGTATAAAGTATAGTCTTCGCCTGGTCCACGCTGCTTCGGCGGTCCTGGGTAAGATAGTTAATTCTAGCTTGCCCTATAGTGGAATGAGGACACTTAATGCTTCGTCTTTTAGCGGCGGCTAGACTCCTCCTCACGGGGAACGAGTTGACGCACACAGCGGCGGCTTACGCACTATGGCAATCATGGATGCCTGAAGATTCCGTGAAGTTCTCCCCTGGTCCACGCTGCCTCGGCAGTCCTGGGTAAAATGGAATATTTCCAGCTTGCCCTATAGTGGAAGAGGACTATCCAACAATACAAAGTCAAGACCTCCGGGTTGAGACTTTCCGCGTCGGTGGTGTCGCGCACCGCCTATCCGAAAGATGGTGTAACAGGGGTGTTCGATCAGCAATGGTCGGATGCCCCGTCATAGTCCAACTATGACAACCAAAGTCAAGACCTCCGGGTTGAGACTTTCCGCGTCCGGAGGTACGCGTACCGCCTACCCGAAAGATGGTGTGCTTCTGGGGTATACGATGAGTCGGATACCCCGTCGTAGTCCAACTATGACAATACAAAGTCAAGACCTCCGGGTTGAGACTTCCGCGTCGGAGGTGCGCGCACCGCCTACCCGAAAGATGATGAATCAGGGGTGTTCGATCAGCAATGGTCGGATGCCCCGTCGTAGTCCAACTATGACAATCAAAGTCAAGACCTCCGGGTTGAGACTTCCGCGTCCGGAGGTACGCGTACCGCCTACCCGAAAGATGGTGAATCAGGGGTGTTCGATCAGCAATGGTCGGATGCCCCGTCGTAGTCCAACTATGACAATCAAAGTCAAGACCTCCGGGTTGAGACTTTCTAAGAGTACAAGCATAAAGGAACACGGACCAAGCCGTACCGAGAGAATCGGTACTAGAGCCCTCGTGGTTCTACATTGAGAGAGCCCTCGTGGTTCTCATTAGGGGCTTTATGCAAGTCGTACTCAATACTGTGGTGTGAAGTATAAAGTATAGAGTCCTCCACTGGTCCACGCTGCTCCGGCGGTCCTGGGTAAGATAGTTCATTCTAGCTTGCCCTATGTGGAAGAGGACTCAATACCCTACCTGTTGAGCTTGAAACAAAGTCATCACTTGGGCATGCTCATATTGCCATACAATATTCCATTATCTACTAATGAGCATGCAGCTATATGATTATAACCTGTAAACGATTACCCCGCCGTAGTTCAGCGCTTCAACCAAGTGATGACTTCAGTATGGCTAGTGTGTGAAGTATAAAGTATAGTCCTCCCCTGGTCCACACTGCTTCGGCGGTCCTGGGTAAGATAGTTAGTTCTAGCTTGCCCTATGTGGAAGAGGACACCATACTTAATACTGTGGTGTAATGAACAAAGTATAGTCCTCCACTGGTCCACGCTGCTTTGCAGTCCTGGGTAAGATAGTTAATTCTAGCTTGCCCTATGTGGAAGAGGGCATACAAGACAAAGTATAGTTCTCCCCTGGTCCACGCTGCTCCGGCGGTCCTGGGTAAGATAGTTAATTCTAGCTTGCCCTATGTGGAAGAGGACATAATACTCTACCTGTTGAGCTTTAAACAAAGTCATCACTTGGGCATGCTCTATAGCCAACCACATGACATTAACCTAAGAGAGCATGCAGCGTATTATCCCAATGCAAAGTAAACGATAGACTCGCCCTAGTTCAGTGCTTCAACCAAGTGATGACTTCAATATGGCTAGTGTGTGAAGTATAAAGTATAGTCCTCCCCTGGTCCACACTGCTTCGGCGGTCCTGGGTAAGATAGTTAGTTCTAGCTTGCCCTATGTGGAAGAGGACACCATACTTAATACTGTGGTGTAATGAACAAAGTATAGTCCTCCACTGGTCCACGCTGCTTCGGCGGTCCTGGGTAAGATAGTTAATTCTAGCTTGCCCTATGTGGAAGAGGGCATA